>NC_069510.1:144325348-144540348 GCF_027579735.1 Bombina bombina
GATAAGGAGCAGTCAGCAAAGGCTTAGATACAAGGTAATCACAGAGGTAAAAAGTATATTAATGTAACTGAGATAAGGAGCAGTCAGCAAAGGCTTAGATACAAGGTAATCACAGAGGTAAAAAAACAGAATTTATGCTTACCTGATAAATTACTTTCTCTTACGGTGTATCCAGTCCACGGATTCATCCTTACTTGTGGGATATTCTCATTCCCTATAGGAAGTGGCAAAGAGAGCACACAGCAGAGCTGTCCATATAGCTCCCCCCAGGCTCCGCCCCCCAGTCATTCGACCGACGGTTAGGAGAAAAAGGAGAAACCATAGGGTGCAGTGGTGACTGTAGTTTTACAAAAATAAATTTGAACCTGACCTAATTGCCAGGGCGGGCCGTGGACTGGATACACCGTAAGAGAAAGTAATTTATCAGGTAAGCATACATTCTGTTTTCTCTTACATGGTGTATCCAGTCCACGGCTTCATCCTTACTTGTGGGATTCCAATATCAAAGCTTTAGGACACGGATGAAGGGAGGGAACAAGTCAGGTAACCTAAACGGAAGGCACCACTGCTTGCAAAACCTTTCTCCCAAAAATAGCCTCCGAAGAAGCAAAAGTATCGAATATGTAAAATTTGGCAAAAGTATGCAGTGAAGACCAAATCGCTGCCTTACAAATCTGTTCAACAGAAGCCTCATTCTTGAAAGCCCATGTGGAAGCCACAGCTCTGGTGGAATGAGCGGTAATTCGTTCAGGAGGCTGCTGTCCAGCAGTCTCATATGCCAATCGGATGATGCTTTTCAGCCAGAAGGAAAGAGAGGTAGCAGTCGCTTTCTGACCTCTCCTCTTACCAGAATAGACAACCAACAAGGATGATGTTTGTCTGAAATCTTTAGTTGCTTTTAAATAGAATTTTAAAGCACGAACCACATCAAGATTGTGTAACAGTCGTTCCTTCTTAGAAACTGGATTAGGGCACAGAGAAGGAACAATGATTTCCTGGTTAATATTCTTATTAGAATATATGTCATATTGTCGTCATATGTCCTTGAAGAGTATATGGTTTCTCCCTGGTCATTGAGTGCTCTCCTGCATTGTTCATCTTCAAACCTACCGATACAAATTAAGAAATTGTGTTCATTTAAGAACATAATATCTGCTTGGCAGAAAGCCGGTCAGGTTCTTAAAATTGATCCAGCATTTTCTGAATTCTTACCGATTATAGGAAACCCACTTTTTGCTCCGGGTATAGATCAAAAGGTGTTTTTTTCCTTCCTTTCTTGCGTGTCTTGTCTTGTAGTAAAAAAATTGTATAAAATACCTCCATTGAATGCAGGTTGGATTTGTATATCAACAAAGGATATGTTTCACGTATCACTGTATTGTTTATTATAGGTAGAGATTTGTTTTTTATCTTTTGATATCAAGCCCTGCGTGGCGTATCATGCTGTTTTTTCTGCACTCAATGTTGGATAATAAAAACAAATAAAAAAAAAAAAAAAAGGAACTGGCGAGATAAGGGGCTTAAAGATATACATCAACTATTGACTGCTGATCTTCAAATCTATCCCTGGGCTACCCTATGTCAAAAGTACGTTCTTCCATGTAGAAATCAATATGCATACTTTCAGATACGACATTATATTTCATCTCAGAAATGGTATGCGTCTGTCATGTCTGACTGGTCAGACATGAAGATGTGTATTCAGAAATTTAGAGCAGGAGAGGCATCTATATCTCTTATCTACGATGTAATGCTTTCCAAACAAGGTATCCTAGCTCTGGAGAAATTATGTGTTTTATGGCGGTCAACTATTGAAATGATTAATACAGATATGCTTGCAGTCAGTTTGTCTCAGGTTTCTAGTTATCCTGTATCAGTTGGCTGGAAAGAATCTCATTTGAAATTAACCCCTTAATGACCGCAGCACTTTTCCATTTTCTGTCCGTTTGGGACCAAGGCTATTTTTACATTTTTGCGGTGTTTGTGTTTAGCTGTAATTCTCCTCTTACTCATTTACTGTGCCCACACATATTATATACCGTTTTTCTCGCCATTAAATGGACTTTCTAAAGATACCATTATTTTCATCATATCTTATAATTTACTATAAAAAAAATTATAAAATATGAGGAAAAATTGAAAAAAAATACACTTTTTCTAACTTTGACCCCCAAAATCTGTTACACATCTACAACCACCAAAAAACACCCATGCTAAATAGTTTCTAAATTTTGTCCTGAGTTTAGAAATACCCAATGTTTACATGTTGTTTGCTTTTTTGCAAGTTATAGGGCCATAAATACAAATAGCACTTTGCTATTTCCAAACCATTTTTTTTTTTTCAAAATTAGCGCTAGTTACATTAGAACACTAATATCTTTCAGGAATCCCTGAATATCTATTGACATGTATATATTTTTTTTTAGTAGACATCCCAAAGTATTGATCTAGGCCAATTTTGGTATATTTCATGCCACCATTTCACCGCCAAATGCGATCAAATAAAAAAAATTGTTCACTTTTTCACAAATTTTTTCACAAACTTTAGGATTCTCACTGAAATTATTTACAAACAGCTTATGCAATTATGGCACAAATGGTTGTAAATTCTTCTCTGGGATCCCCTTTGTTCAGAAATAGCAGACATATATGGCTTTGGCTTTGCTTTTTGGTAATTAGAATGCCACTAAATGCCACTGCGCACCACACGTGTATTATGCCCAGCAGTGAAGGGGTTAATTAGGGAGCATGTAGGGAGCTTTTTGGGGTAATTTTAGCTTTAGTGTAGTGTAGAAAACAACCCCAAGTATTGATCTAGGCCCATTTTGGTATATTTCATGCCACCATTTCACCGCCAAATGCGATCAAATTAAAAAAAACGTTAAATTTTTCACAATTTTAGGTTTCTCACTGAAATCATTTACAAACAGCTTGTGCAATTATGGCACAAATGGTTGTAAATGCTTCTCTGGGATCCCCTTTGTTCAGAAATAGCAGACATATATGGCTTTGGCGTTGCTTTTTGGTATTTAGAAGGCCGCTAAATGCCGCTGCGCATCACACGTGTATTATGGCGAGCAGTGAAGGGGTTAATTAGGTAGCTTGTAGGGAGCTTGCAGGGTTAATATCACATTTAGTGTAGAGCTCAGCTTCCCACCTGAAACATCAGACCCCCTGATCCCTCCCAAACAGCTCTCTTCCCTCCCCCACCCCACAATTGTCCCCGCCATCTTAAGTACTGGCAGAAAGTCTGCCAGTACTAAAATAAAAGCTATATTTGTTTTTTTTGTGTGTTTTTAAAAAGCATATTTACATATGCTGCTGTGTACTATCCCCCCCTTAGCCCCCAACCTCACTGATCCCCCCCAAACAGCTCTATAACCCTCCCAATCTAACTTAATATGCGCCATCTTGGGTACTGGCAGCTGTCTGCCAGTACCCAGTTTAGAAGAAAATATGGGTTTTTTTTATTTTTATTAAAATTTTCTGTAGTGTAGCTTCCCCCCACACAAAACCAACCCCCCACCCCTCCACGATCTATTTTTGTGCTTTTGCACAAACAAGATTTGGCCCTTTTTCATAGCAATATTTTCCGTAGTGTAGCGGTTCCCACCCGCTCCCGCCCCGTGCACGCGCCCACCCGCCAACCTCCGTGCACGTGCGCGCTCCCGCGCGCCCCCTAACGGCCCCGCCTCCGATCCCGCCCCCCTTGATGGCAGAAGATACACCGATGGCCGCCCACCCGCCTCCCAAGTCGGCTCCCACCCACCAACGATACCGGCCATCGATGTCCGGTGCAGGGAGGGCCACAGAGTGGCTCTCTCTGCATCGGATGGCCATGTAAAGTTATTGCAGGATGCCTCCATATCGAGGCATCACTGCAATAACCGGAAAGCAGCTGGAAGCGAGCAGGATCGCTTCCAGCTGCTTTCCACACCGAGGACGTGCAGGGTACGTCCTCAGGCATTAACTGCCTTTTTTTTGAGGACGTACCCTGCACGTCCTCGGTCATTAAGGGGTTAATCAACAATTTCTATCTAACTCCGGCTAAATTATCCAGATTCTATCCAGAACAAGTTGCAGCCTGCCATAGATGCTCTTGTCCTTCTGCGGATTTGTTTCATATGCTATGGTTTTGCCCAAAGATTCGACAGTTGTGGTATAAAATCCAATTTTGGATAAATAAGGTTTTGAATGTATCTCACTCCTTTTCTCTGGAAGACATTTTCCTTTTGGTTACTCATGTCAGACTGAATATAGATAGACGTGTAGTTAATACAATTATACTTACAACTAGACACATTATTTTTAAGAATTGGACGGCTTAAAGCTCCTAGTTTGGCCTCTATATTGAAAGGTATTAGAGAACAAATCATTTATGAATCCTTTCATTTACAGCATGTAAAGGAGACTAGAATCAAAAAATTTCTGATCGGGTGGGCCTCTGTGATTACAACATACCCAATTCCAGTTCAGAAGCAAATTTTGTCCCCCTTCCTCTCCTCTATTAGCTTTGCAGAACTGGTTATATTGGGAATATTCCCTCATATGTGGATTAGGAGTTATAGAGATGGTTAAAAAGTCTAGTGGACTCGGCTCTGGTGGTGTTGGAGCAAGGATGATTAATCGGAGTGAGGGGGGTGGGGGTTCATTTCCCCCTTTTTTTTTTTTTTTCTTTCTCTCTCTGTCTTTCTTTTCTCTTTCTCTTTTTCTTCCTTTAGGGCCTATTTTCTGTTTTATCCTTGAAATAATAAGGAAATATATAATATATATATTGCTATACTAAAATTGATCAGGGATCATTATAAAAAGCAGTTTCATGGTAATACTATAAATGATATTAATTGTTGTCATATGGGCGTATATACGTCTGTGATTAATTCATGTGTTACTCATTTATGTATGATGTTGGAATACATATATATGAAAATTATTTTTTTTTACGTTACAATGTGTCCTGTGTGACACAAGACAGTATGACGCTGATGATGATCTGTTTTTGATTTTCTTTAATAAAAATAATAATTAAAAAAAAAAATATTCTTATTAGAAACCACTTTTGGAAGGAAACCAGGTCTGGTACGCAAAACAACCTTATCTGCATGGAACACCAGATAGGGTGAATTACACTGCAAAGCAGACAATTCTGAAACTCTTCGAGCAGAAGAAATAGCTACCAAAAACAAAACTTTCCAAGATAATAACTTAATATCTATGGAATGTAAAGGTTCAAACGGAACCCCTTGAAGAACTGAAAGAACTAAATTTAGACTCCATGGAGGAGCCACAGGTTTATAGACAGGCTTGATTCTAACTAGAGCCTGTGCAAACGTCTGAACGTCTGGTACTGCTGCCAGACGCTTGTGTAACAGGATAGACAGAGCAGATATCTGTCCCTTTAAGGAACTAGCTGACAATCCCTTCTCCAATCCTTCTTGGAGAAAAGACAATATCCTTGGAATCCTAATCTTACTCCACGAGTAACTCTTGGATTCACACCAACAAAGATATTTCCTCCATATCTTATGGTAAATTTTCCTGGTGACAGGCTTTCTGGCCTGGATCAGAGTATCTATAACTGATTCAGAGAACCCACGCTTAGCTAGAATTAAGCGTTCAATCTCCAAGCAGTCAGTTGCAGAGAAACTAGATTTGGATGCTTGAATGGACCCTGTATTAGAAGATCCTGCCTCGATGGCAGCTTCCATGGTGGAACCGATGACATATCCACTAGGTCTGCATACCAAGTCCTGCGTGGCCACTCATGCGCTATCAGAATTACTGAAGCCTTCTCCTGTTTGATTCTGGCTACTAGCCGAGGGAGAAGAGGAAACGGTGGAAAGACATAAGCTAGACTGAAGGATCAAGGCGCTACTAGAGCATCTATCAATGCCGCCTTGGGTCTATCAATGCCGCCTTGGGGTCCCTGGACCTGGATCCGTAAAGGGGAAGATTGGTGTTCTGACGGGACGCCATCAGATCCAATTCTGGAATGCCCCATAGCTGGGTCAGCTGAGCAAAAACCTCCGGGTGGAGTTCCCACTCCCCTAGGTGAAAAGTCTGACGACTCAGAAAATCCGCCTCCCAGTTGTCTACTCCTGGGATGTGAATTGCAGATAGGTGGCAGGAGTGATCCTCCGCCCATTTGATGATCTTGGTTACTTCCTTCATCGCTAGGGAACTCTTTGTTCCTCCCTGATGATTGATGTACGCTACAGTCGTGATGTTGTCCGACTGAAATCTAATGAATTTGGCCTCCGCTAGTTGAGGCCATGCCTGGAGCATGTTGAATATCGCTCTCAGTTCCAAAATGTTTATCGGGAGAAGAGATTCTTCCAGAGACCATAGGCCCTGAGCTTTCAGGGAGTCCCAGACCGCACCCCAGCCTAACAGACTGGCATAGGTCGTGACAATGATCCACTCCGGTCTGCGGAAGCACATTCCCTGAGACAGGTGATCCTGAGACAACCACCAGAGAAGAGAATCTCTGGTTTTCTGTTCCATTTGTATCTGAGGAGACAAATCTGCATAATCCCCATTCCACTGTTTGAGCATGCACAGTTGCAGTGGTCTGAGATGAATTCGGGCAAAAGGGACAACGTCCATTGCTGCAACCATTAATCCGATTACCTTCATGCACTGAGCTACAGAAGGCCGAGGAATGGAATGAAGAACTCAGCAAGTAGTTAAAAGCTTTGACTTCCTGACCTCTGTCAGAAATATTTTCATTTCTACCGAGTCTATTAGTGTTCCCAGGAAGGGAACCCTTGTGAGCGGGGACAGAGAACTTTTTTCTACGTTCACCTTCCACCCGTGAGACCTTAGAAAGGCCAGAACAATGTCCGTATGAGCCTTGGCTCTGTGAAAAGATGATGCCTGTATTAAGATGTCGTCCAGATAAGGTGCTACTGCAATGCCCCGCGGTCTTAGTACCGCTAGAAGGGACCCTAGCACCTTTGTGAAAATTCTGGGAGTGGTGGCCAACCCTAAAGGAAGGGCCACAAACTGGTAATGCGTGCCCAGAAAGGCGAACCTTAGGAACTGATGATGATCTTTGTGGATAGGAATATGTAGGTACGCATCCTTTAGATCCACGGTAGTCATATATTGACCTTCCTGGATCATCGGTAAGATTGTCCGAATGGTTTCCATTTTGAATGATGGAACTCTGAGGAATTTGTTTAGAATTTTTAGATCCAGGATTGGCCTGAAAGTTCCTTCCTTTTTGGGAACTACAAACAGGTTTGAGTAAAAGCCCGTCCTTGTTCTGCAATTGGAACTGGGTGTATCACTCCCATCTTTAGAAGATCTTCTACACAGCGTAAGAACGCCTGTTTCTTTGTCTGGTCTGAAGACAAACGAGAAATGTGGAACCTTCCCCTTGGAGGAGAGTCCTTGAATTCTAGAAGATACCCCTGAGCAACAATTTCTAATGCCCAGGGATCTGGAACATCTCTTGCCCAAGCCTGAGCAAAGAGAGAAAGTCTGCACCCTACTAGATCCGGTCCCGGATCGGGGGCTACCCCTTCATGCTGTCTTGGTAGCAGCCGCAAGCTTCTTGGCCTGTTTACCCTTGTTCCAGCCCTGCAAAGGCTTCCAGGTTGCTTTGGGCTGGGAAGTGTTACCCTCTTGCTTTGCGGTTGCAGAGGTTGAAGCAGGTCCGCTCCTGAAGTTGCAAAAGGCATGGCCCTTTCCCCCAGTGATATCCGAAATAATTTATTTCAACTCGGGGCCGAATAGGGTCTTTCCCTTGAAAGGAATATTTAGTAATTTTGTTTTGGACGACACGTCAGCCGACCACGATTTGAGCCAAAGCGATCTACGCGCCATAATGGCAAAACCAGAATTTTTCGCCGCTAACTTAGCTAATTGTAAAGCGGCATCTGTGATTAAAGAATCAGCCAGCTTTAGAGCATGAATTCTATCCATGACTTCGTCATATGAAGTCTCCCTCTGGAGCGACTCCTCCAGCGCCTCAAACCAAAAATCCGCTGCAGTAGTTACAGGAATAATGCAGGCAATTGGTTGAAGAAGGAAACCTTGTTGAACAAATATTTTCTTTAGTAAACCTTCTAATTTTTTATCCATAGGATCTTTGAAAGCACAACTGTCTTCTATTGGTATGGTTGTGCGCTTGGCTAGTGTTGAAACTGCTCCCTCTACCTTAGGGACCGTCTGCCACGCGTCCCGCCTGGGGTCAGTTATGGGGAACATTTTCTTAAAGATAGGGGGGGGAACAAAAGGCACACCTGGTCTCTTCCACTCCCTAGTCACAATATCCGCCACCCTCTTCGGATCGGAAACGCATCAGTGTATACAGGGACTTCTAGAAACTTGTCCATTTTACACAATTTTTCTGGGACCACCATGGGGTCACAATCATCCAGCGTAGCTAAAACCTCCTTAAGCAGTACGTGGAGGTGTTCCAGCTTAAATTTAAACGCTAAGGAATCTGATTCTGCCCGCTAAGAAACCTTTCCTGTGTCAGAAATTTCTCCCTCGGACAGTACATCCCTCACTGCCACTTCAGAGTGTTGTGAGGGTACAACAGATAAATCATCCAAAACTTCTGATGGCTCATCCTCTGTTCTTAAAACTGAGCTATCACGCTTTTTAGGAAAAACTGGCAGTTTGGATAGAAATGCCGCAAGGGAATTATCCATGACTGCTGCTAATTGTTGTAATGTAATAGGGGCCAATGCGCTAGAGGTACTAGGCATCGCTTGAGCGGGCGTAACTAGTGTCAACACATGGGGAGAGGAAGGAGGACTATCCTCGTTACATTCCGTTAAAGAATCATCTTGGGCTACATTTTTAAGTGTCACTGCATGGTCTTTAAAATGTTTAGATACCTTAGCACACTTTAAACACAAATGTAAAGGGGGTACTGCCATGGCTATTAAACACATAGAACAAGGTCTATCTGTAGGCTCAGACATGTTAAACAGACTTAGACAGCACTCAAATACAGTAAAATATAATTTTTGAAAAAAACGGTACTGTGCCTTTAAATAATAAGAAGCGCACACTTTTTTACTAAATCTCCAAAAATCATCCAATCTTTATGAAATTTTCACCATATGATCCTAATGCTTTGAAATGATTGCACAGTAAATTTCAAGTCAATTAACCCCTTACTGCCCAAACCGGAGCAAATTAAAGCTGGCAACCAGTTAGCAAACTACAGCACCATGCCACAGCCTCTGCTGTGGCCCTACCTTCCTTGGGGATTAGTTTTGATCGAAAATAAGCCTCTCTGAAGTCCTCAAGTAATCTCTGGACTCTTCACATGGAGCTGCATGAAGCTGTCTGTAAAATCAACTGCGCAACTGAGGCGCGAATTTCAGGCCCCCTCCCTCTTCACTCTGGAGTTGTGGGGCCTTCCCAAGCCAAAATAGGTGTCTAAATATATGCCATGCGGAATAAACCCCAAAAAAGTGTTCCAAATGTAATAAACTTGTATAAATATCACATTTTTGTAAAAAAATAATCGATTGCCCCTTAACAGTGTCCACCAGTGTTTTGAGCCCTTTCAAATAAGCCTTCCTTCTATACTAAGTCTCAGAATATGGCTTACCTTTCCCACATGGGGATTCTTGTCAGTCTTCTAGCATTACTAATTCTTGACTAGAAAAAATGACTGAAACATACCTTAAAGCAGCCTGCAAACTGTTCCCCCCAACTGAAGTTTTCTGGTACTCAACAGTCCTGTGTGGGAACAGCAATGGATTTTAGTTACAACATGCTAAAATCGTTTTCCTCTCAGCAGAAATCTTCATCACTTTCTGCCACAGAGTAAATAGTACAAACCGGCACTATTTTAAAATAACAAACTTTTGATTGAAGAAATAAAAACTACAAATCTAACACCACATTCACTTTACCCTCCCGTGGAGATGCTACTTGTTAGAGCGGCAAAGAGAATGACTGGAGGGCGGAGCCTGAGGGGGAGCTATATGGACAGCTCTGCTGTGTGCTCTCTTTGCCACTTCCTGTAGGGAATGAGAATATCCCACAAGTAAGGATGAATCCGTGGACTGGATACACCATGTAAGAGACAAAAATGTGTATTAATATAACTGAGATAAGGAGCAGTCTGCAGAGGCTTAGATACAGGGTAATCACAGAGGTAAAAAGTATATTAATGTAACTGAGATAAGGAGCAGTCTGCAGAGGCTTAGATACAAGGTAATCACAGAGGTAAAAAGTATATTAATATAACTGAGATAAGGAGCAGTCAGCAGAGGCTTAGATACAAGGTGATCACAGAGGTAAAAAAAGTGTATTAATATAACTGAGATAAGGAGCAGTCTGCAGAGGCTTAGATACAAGGTAATCACAGAGGTAAAAAGTATATTAATATAACTGAGATAAGGGGCAGTCTGCAGAGGCTTAGAAACAGGGTAATCACAGAGGTAAAAAGTATATTAATATAACTGAGATAAGTAGCAGTCTGTAGAGGCTTAGATACAAGGTAATCACAGAGGTAAAAAGTATATTAATATAACTGAGATAAGGAGCAGTCTGCAGAGGCTTAGATACAAGGTAATCACAGAGGTAAATAGTATATTAATATAACTGAGATAAGGAGCAGTCTGCAGAGGCTTAGATACAGGGTAATCACAGAGGTAAAAAGTATATTAATATAACTGAGATAAGTAGCAGTCTGCAGAGGCTTAGATACAGGGTAATCACAGAGGTAAAAAGTATGTTAATATAACTGAGATAAGGAGCAGTCTGCAGAGGCTTAGATACAGGGTAATCACAGAGGTAAAAAGTATATTAATATAACTGAGATAAGTAGCAGTCTGCAGAGGCTTATATACAGGGTAATCACAGAGGTAAAAAGTGTATTAATATAACTGAGATAAGGGGGCAGTCTGCAGAGGCTTAGATACAAGGTAATCACAGAGGTAAAAAGTATATTAATATAACTGAGATAAGTAGCAGTCTGCAGAGGCTTAGATACAGGGTAATCACAGAGGTAAAAAGTGTATTAATATAACTGAGATAAGGGGGCAGTCTGCAGAGGCTTAGATACAAGGTAATCACAGAGGTAAAAAGTATATTAATATAACTGAGATAAGTAGCAGTCTGCAGAGGCTTAGATACAGGGTAATCACAGAGGTAAAAAGTATATTAATATAACTGAGATAAGGAGCAGTCAGCAGAGGCTTAGATACAAGGTAATCACAGAGGTAAAAAAAAGTGTATTAATATAACTGAGATAAGGAGCAGTCTGCAGAGGCTTAGATACAAGGTAATCACAGAGGTAAAAAGTATATTAATATAACTGAGATAAGGGGCAGTCTGCAGAGGCTTAGATACAGGGTAATCACAGAGGTAAAAAGTATATTAATATAACTGAGATAAGTAGCAGTCTGTAGAGGCTTAGATACAAGGTAATCACAGAGGTAAAAAGTATATTAATATAACTGAGATAAGGAGCAGTCTGCAGAGGCTTAGATACAAGGTAATCACAGAGGTAAAAAGTATATTAATATAACTAAGATAAGGAGCAGTCTGCAGAGGCTTAGATACAAGGTAATCACAGAGGTAAAAAGTATATTAATATAACTGAGATAAGGGGGCAGTCTGCAGAGGCTTAGATACAGGGTAATCACAGAGGTAAAAAGTGAATTAATATAACTGAGATAAGGGGCAGTCTGCAGAGGCTTAGATACAAGGTAATCACAGAGGTAAAAAGTATATTAATATAACTGAGATAAGGAGCAGTCTGCAGAGGGTTAGATACAAGGTAATCACAGAGGTAAAAAGTATATTATTATAACAGTGTTAGTTATGCAAAATTGGGGAATGGGTAATAAAGGGATTATCTACCTTTTTAAACAACAACAATTTTGGTGTTTACTGTCCCTTTAAGCAACATTAGGTATTAAAGGGATATAAAACCCCAAAAAATGTTTTGTTATTAAGACAGAACATACAATTTAAAAAAGCTTTCAATTTATTTATTTGATCAAATTTGCTTTGTTCCCATGATATTCTGTGTTGAAGATACCTAGGTAGCATCTGGAGCACTACAGGAAATAGTGCTGCCATCTAGTGGTCATGCAAATAGATAACATTCTTGCAAAACTGCTGCCATATATTGCTCCTAAGCAATAACAAATGATACCAAGAGAACAAAGAAAAAAATGATAGAAGGTTGTTTAAAATCTCATGCTCTATCTGATTCATAAAAGAAACATTTTAGGTTTCATATCCCTTTAAGGATGCTCAGTGTGCAGATAAACCAAAACTAAAAATAGTGTAGCAGTATACTAAGACGTGGACTTCCCCTGAAACTAAGTTTAAGCCTTTTACAAACAGGCCTGATAGCGTTTGTTTGCTTATTGCAAAACATTAAAAATCTACCCAGGTACCAACTCTGAAAGCGTAGTTAACATAACTAATCTATAAAGAAAAATTGGGACTAACTACAAAGGGCACTTGGGGGAGATTCAGAACCTTGTCCTACACCTTTAAAATCTAATACAGGATATCCCAAGAGCGTCTTTAGAGACAGAGTAATTACAGAGCAGAAGGATTTCCCTCAATTTACCACCTTCTTTTCCTTTCTTTATCTTTCCTATTTTTTCTCAGACTTGTCTCCTTCCTTAGCTTTTCTCTCTGTTTCAGTACACCTGCTCTTCTTCCCGTGTATCTCACCCACTAGGGCACATTGACACGTTCAATGTTATAGATGGTGATCTAAATCATGATATTAGATAAGATTTCACCATAGCAAAAGCGATTACTGACAAGATTGTGTCATCTTTATTGCTCTGTAGTTGTATACAAACGTCTTTATGTACACAGAATTATCATTTTCCTACTGTACCAACATATACTAGTTTCCATTGCTGTTGTAATCTGCGGAAACTGATGGTAACAAGTATCTCCATTAAAGTCTATAGAGATGTTTTATGTTACCAACAATGTACACAGTTTACAACAACGTTGGGAACTAGGTCATGGTTGTCAGGTCAGGAAAATCTGATGCCCACAACGGATCTCTCTATATTATGAATGAATAAAAATGTATTTTATAACCTGATCATGTGATCGAAATAAACTATTTTTAAAAAAGGACAAATAATAAATTACAAGAATTTACAGACATTAGATAGTGATCCAAATACAGCACAGGAAATTACTCTACTACCAGTCTCACAGTATGCGTTTGGTCTTTCCTGGGTAAATGATTGGTGCATTGTACGGTAAAGCTGCTCTAGATCTGTGCACTTGCTGAATAAGATTATAACAAAATAATCAAATAGGGGCGCACCACCACCAATAAAATGAATTACACAGCACTGATATATGTGAACTATGAAGAGTGTAGTATTGATATGTATAAGTCTATGTCTCTTTAAAGGGATATGAAACCCAAAAGAATGAATCTTGTGATTTAAACAGAGCAAAGCCATGGCTGTGAACTGTGCTACACAAACTGATTTTAGACAACCATGTTTTTTTGCCACGTCCAGTTGACTACATTTCAAGCCCAGGTAAAATGTGCTTACAAATGGTATCTGTATGCAAATAATCTATCCTGGACATTTCTCTAATTCTTAACTAAGTGGGAAGGACAAAGGTTTTTGTTCTCCTCTTCACCTTTGCTATGTAGAAGAAAACCTGCCTGTATCCTCCACATGTATTTGCTCCTCATTACCTTATAATAAGGACTATTATATCCTCATTATATGCGTCTCAAAAGATAAGCTACATACAGTCATTTATTACACATGGGCAATTCCTCATTGCATGTGATGTCATCAAGCACAACAACAACAGAGGCCGTGGAAGAGAGGAGCTTTCATGAAGTCCCTCTCTCTCTGACGCCATCTAGAGGGGCATTTCCTTATTTAACAGAGGAAAATAGGCTATTTCAAATAGGGCTCACATGTCCCTTGAAGATGATATGGATCACCATAAAAGTGCACCAGGTAGATGTTGATGAAGGGGAGAAAATAGGATCCCTGCACAACACATCCACAAACCATTTTAGTCCAATGATTAGAATCATAAATAGGAATCCCCAAAAATATAAAAGCACAAGAAGTATCATGCGCATTTCATGGCGGTATGGCATTTGTTTGCTGGTAATCCTATCCTCTATTTGAGCCATAAAAGAAGAGTAGTGACATTTCAACTGGTGGGATAATTTTTTCAATGCAGGCTATCACCATTGAAAATGGCAATAGGCATTAAGCAGAGCCCCACTCACCCTATAAACCGAGGGGCATAAGACCCCAGGGTGGAAAGATGGCATAAAATCATAATAATATACCTAATGTATTTATTATGTGGGGGAGGGGCTCCAGATGAGTCTGATTAAAAAAAGCAGCACCCTCCCCTATAAAAAACACCCCTGAAATGTTAGAGAAGATTCCATCTCTAAGTTACAGGTGATTACTATAGAAATGGAAATCATTTATCATCTTTATTTGTAATGTACCAACAGATTTGGGAGAACTATACAGGTGGTACGATAAATAAAGACAAGAATAGGACAGAAGGACCCTGCTCCCTTGAAAAATGGTGACAGAAGGTAGGGGAGCAGGTTACGATGAGTGCTAATTGTAGACTGTGGTCAAATGAATATAAGTTTCCAGTTTTGAGAGTTGGCCTTTGATATGTGATCAACTTTATGAGGTTAGGAATTCTTTAAGGATAGGTGTGGCCTGAGAGACATCCTTAAGACAGAAATGGAAGGTGGTGATAAGAGGGACTGAGAGGTGTAGGTCAGAGGTCGAGTGATGGAAGCAGCTAGGGGTGTATATAGATATGAGGTTGACCTATAATGGAATGCATTGCTGTGAGGGCTTTGCAGGTTGGGGAATTTTCAATTTGATACTGGAGGATAGTAGAAGTCAGTGTAGGTGTGTAAGCTAAGAACTTGTTTATTAGGTGACTCTTAAGATGTTCGGGTCCCTAAACAGACCCCCAGTGCTTCCATCTTTGCACCACAAATTTTGCTTTCTCACTTGTGGTGTCTCATGCCCCGCTACCTATCATGTGTCACCATGGTAACATTGACCATCTGATACAACTAACACAAATGGTGGCTAGACAGCCATCTCTCCAAAAGTAATTTTCTTTCAAGTTTTTCTGCGCCTGTCAACTGCCAATGGAAACACCTCAAAGCACTGACCCTAGTTAGGGAGGGGTGGTTTAGTGACTGTATAGAAGTTCTTATCACACGCTAACCATAGAAATAAGACCCCTCCTTTGAATGATAGAAGTCCCACAATTATATTAGGGAATTTATGTCCCTATAGCTGTAGTGATCTTTTCAGAGAAACTTCTAGCCACATTTTATATAGTTGTTGGTGTCATAGAAAAATTTGTGAGTATCCAAGTAAACGAGAGCAGTATGTTAGTTTAAAAACAGGTGATATTTTATTGAAGAGTTATAGGAGATTGCTAATTCGTGCAAGTATTTTACGTTTGAAGCCTTATTTTGCTACATTACGCAGGTAACTATTTGAATTATACTTATTTTCCACAAAATTAAAGATGGCAGCACAAATGCAATCTTGTAAATTTTAAATTACTTAAAAAAACAAAACGCTTAAATGCTTCCATCAGTTAGAAGATGGGGCAGAAAAAGCACTGATATTTAAATATAACTGATTTAAGGGGGACTTCCGGTGAGGGCCATCTTAAAGGACAGCTTCTGTGCGGGTTTGTAAAGTAAGTGCATGAAATCTATAAATATCTATTGTCTCCAGGCACATTTGAGCTGTTTAATGTTCAGGAATAGTATGCTAAACAACTTCTGCAGATGAGAAAATATGTTTGGTGCGACAAGATACTGCGCCTTCTCAGACTTAGTATAGTCACATACGAGACTCTGTCTACAAAGGTTTATATAAACAGGCAACCTACGATCCTACCCCCATCTCGATGAGAGGCTTTGTAGTTCGAGAGTAACTACTAAGAAGATACCGCAGGATGCAGAAATTAGACATTCTTTCAAATATATAGATAAATGTGGCAAACCTAGCCACTTCTGGACTATAATGTAAGAAAGATTGTCTATAGGCTGTATTGTGTGCTATGTATATGTGACAGACCCTTCGGTCAAAACTAAAGAGTTAACCCTGTTCAGCTTTAGGAAGCTATTCTCTAATGACAAGGTTACTAGTCTCAGCTATTGTGTACTGTCATTAAAGTTAGTGATAAACATTCCATTGTTTAATCACCTCCAGAGAGCAGACGCCTAGGTGATAAGAAAAGCAAAGTGTGTCTTGTGTTTAAGTTGTTATCTGTTAAGTAAGGTAATTCTGTTTTAAACCTGAAAACTGGCTGGGTTGTGAGTTGCTGATCCCATATTCAGGACTTTGTTCCCTGGTGTTAACCCTTGGTATCCTGTTGGTACCGTTACAATTGGTGGCAAGCGGCGGAATGAACCTTATCGCCCAGAAGAGCAACTACACAAGCCAGTAACCTCAGGAAGAGGGGGATTATTACAATACTGACTAAGATGGAAGGAGTACCAGCCCGAGTCACAGCAACCCCAGTGGAAAAGGGAATTGCAAGCAGAATACAGCGAAAGAACCGACTACCGAAGTGAATGGAGACGGATTATTCTAAGCTAAAGAGACAAACGTTAAAGGAACTGCTAGAAGCCAGGGGAAAGATAGCCAGCAGCAAACCCAAGGCTATATTAATTGCCGAGCTGATGGAGGGAGACAGAGCTCTCAGCGCTACGCCTCCAGCAGCCATGGAGGAGACCCTATACCAGAGGGAAATGAGGACCAGGCTGGAATTTTTACCCCAACCTGTACCACGGGACATGCTATCCGTGGTAATGGCAGATGTGCAGGAGTACGTGATGGCACACAGTCCGCGGAATGCATCCTCCCGAGCAGAGTCCATTTCGGAAGCACTCAGCAACACAGTAAGACCCAAAATCCCATACCATGCCTTTAAAATGTTTTGTGAGGAGAAGGATGAGATCGATGGATATTTACAGGATTTTGAGAGACTGTGCGAGTTACATGATTTGGAGCAGTCTGTATGGGTGCCGGTGCTAGCAGGCAAGCTAGCTGGTAGGGCAGCGGAAGCGTATCGCGCTGTACCCAGGGAGGACAGCAAGGATTACGCTAAAGTGAAGAGAGCGATCTTGGAAAGATATGCCATTACCCCAGAGGCATACCGGTGCAAGTTTAGAGGCCTGCGCAAGCAAGAAAGAGATTCACATGCAGAGTGGGCCCACAAGCTGGAACAAGCATCTCAAGGGTGGATACAGGCCAGCCAAGCTACCACCATGGAAGAATTGCGACAACTGATGCTGTTGGAGCAATTCTTTAACGGCTTGTCCCCAGAAGCCCAAGTGAGAGATCGAAAACCCCTCACCTTAACCGAAGCAGCCAGATTAGCAGACCAGCATTTTGATGCCAGGAGGCACCATGGACTACAGCCTAACAAGCCCACAGCGGCACCTTTTCGCCCAGCCCCAGGGAATCCACCACCCCCCTCACGATACAACGGACGGGCGAATATACAATGCCACACCTGCAAGCAGTGGGGACATATGGCACGTGAGTGCACCCAAAATCGGAGCAGACAAGCTTGGAACCAGGTCAGACAGAACCTGGCCCCAAGGGCGGCTGCTCACCATTACCAAACGGAGCCAGCTGCTCATGAGGTGTTGAGCACCCAAGCCGAGGAACCCCTGGGAATTCTGCATGAGGTGATGTCGGTCCGGGCCACCGATAACCGGCAACATCACCACCAGCTGGTGACCGTAGAGGGGCAGGAGGTCCAGGGACTTCGGGATTCGGGAGCTACTGTAACCCTGATAGCTCCCCATTTGGTGCCGGATACAGCACACACTGGCGGATCCGTGGCAGTACGAGTGGCAGGGGGAGCAGTATACCGATTGCCCACTGCTAGAGTGGAGTACCGACCCCCAGTCACCCCAGCAGCTGTCAGTTACCAACCCCCGGCGCACCGCTATACCACACGGCCTCCGGCCACAAACTACCCTCAGAGAGCCCGGTTCAATTCGCGGGGCTACTCACAACCTATTCGGTGCTTTGGATGTAAGCAACTAGGGCACAAAAGACCAGAGTGTCCCCTAAACGCAGCGAACCAAGCACAGTCCTGGAGAAGACCCGCCGGCAGAATCCCACATAATCCTCAGCCTGCGGCCCGCTACGTAGAGGCGCCAGAATGCTGGGGCAGCCTACATGAAGCAGACCCCGTGCAAGCTGCCCACCGGAATAACCGGCAACTGGTTAAAGTGAATGGGAAGGAGGTCAGTGGTCTACGGGATACTGGTGCTACCATGACCTTGCTTCAAAAGAACTTGGTGTCTGAGAAACAGCATACTGGAGACACTGTGGCTGTGAGGGTAGCAGGGGGCACTGTGTTCCGCCTACCTGTTGCCAGGGTACATTTGGATTGGGGAGTGGGCGCTAGACCTGTGAATGTGGGGGTCAAGAAGGACTTACCTGCTGATGTTCTCCTTGGAAATGACTTGGCCCCCCTTGTTTCTGCCTATGCTCCCATGGGTCCCGCTGATGTTAACCCTGTGACTACCCAAGCCCAGTCCCTTCGGGAAGAGGTACATTTTAACCGTGGTGGACTACGCCACTAGGTACCCCGAGGCCATTGCTCTCTCCAACATCCATGAAGAGACGGTAGCTGAAGCCTTAATAAAAATATTTTCCCTGGTAGGGTTCCCCCAGGAGATAATATTGGATAGGGGCACCCAGTTTACCGCAGAGGTGACCCAACAACTAAAGACTGCTCTAACTAATGCGCCTGTACTTGCTACACCTGATCCCACTAAAAGATTTCTTGGTCACACAGACGCTTCGATGTTTGGAGTGGGGGCAGTGCTGAGCCAAGTTGGAGCAGATGGCGGAGAACACCCCGTAGCTTACTTGAGCCGAAAGTTGTTGCCCCGTGAAGTAAGCTACGCCGCCATAGAAAAAGAATGCCTGGCCGTGGTGTGGGCCCTCAAAAAGTTGCAGCTGTACCTGTATGGACAACCTTTTTCCTTACTCACAGATCACAACCCGTTGGTGTGGCTGAACCGTGTGGCCGGGGACAATGCCAGACTGCTGCGCTGGAGTTTGGCGCTGCAGCCCTTCGACTTTACAATCCATTACCGCCCAGGGAAACAAAACGGTAATGCCGACGGGTTGTCCAGACAAACTGAACTTGAAAAGTGATCTGTGAGTACTTCCCCGGACATCCCCAAGCCGATCCGTTGGGATCAGACTGTGTATGCCGGCTTGGTTCTGGGGGAGCATTGTGGCAAACCTAGCCACTTCTGGACTATAATGTAAGAAAGGTTGTCTATAGGCTGTATTGTGTGCTATGTATATGTGACAGACCCTTCGGTCAGAACTAAAGAGTTAACCCTGTTCAGCTTTAAGAAGCTATTCTCTAACGACAAGGTTACTAGCCTCAGCTATTGTGTACTGTCATTAAAGTTAGTGATAAACATTCCATTGTTAAATCATCTCCAGAGAGCAGACACCTAGGTGATAAGAAAAGCAAAGTGTGTCTTGTGTTTAAGTTGTTATCTGCTAAGTAAGGTAATTCTGTTTTAAACCTGAAAACTGGCTGGGTTGTGAGTTGCTGATCCCATATTCAGGACTTTGTTCCCTGGTGTTAACCCTTGGTATCCTGTTGGTACCGTTACAATAAACAAGCATATTCTAGATATGGAGCATATTATATCAACGATAAGTTAATTTAAAAGATGGCGACCAATGCTGATCCTCTCATGAGTGCAATAGAGAGCATGTTGAATAATTCCTATGACCAATTTTGTCCCCAATTGGAGGCAGAGTAAGGAAGTTTACCTGTTGCTCTACCTGTAATATAATCTAAGCAGCAGTATCAGGTGGAAGGCATTTCTAGAGAAGTTATGTCTCCTAAAGTAAATGGTGTCATTTTACTAGAGGAACTTGACTACATGTTAAGCAAACATTCCTCGAACCTAACGTTTCATATCAATGCAACATGGAATAATGCTGCAGAGTATGAGACACAGCAAGATCCTGCACTGACATAGACGGATGAGTCTAGTTTAGAAATGCAGGTGAGGACTGATGATGAGCTTCATAATTCTTTGGTGCCTGCAGTGCCAGTGCGTCATACAAGATCTCTGATGACGAAAGAACAGAGTACACTGATGGACATACATTATATGGTGATATCCCCCAAGCAATCTGGAAGTGGTTATAACCATTATGCATATGTCCGGGTATACTTATTTATGGAAATCAAAGATTTAGGTGTGAATAGTATGTGCTTTATTATGTATATGTGATTGGTACTGAGAGCAGTTAATACTGTATTTCTACAGTTTTACTGTGTTATGTCAGAATGTTCTATGATATATTACAAATCTCCAGAATACAGCAGTTAATTTATTTACTAAGCAAGATTTTAAAGGAGATTTTAACTTTAGGATATTGAATTTAGTAGATTACAGGATTTGATGAGCCATGAGCAAAACAGTGAGGCGTCCCAGAGGTAGAGTTAATAATCCATAAAATTCAACAGGTGAAGCTGTGGGTATGTCACATAAGTTGATGCATTTCGGCTGAATGACGTAGTCTTAGCTCAACCCCATATCATCACACCACTTCATTTAAAACACAAACTTTAATCCTATTGGTTAAAAACAAAGTGACAGAATTTGATATAACTGAATATACACTGTTTGATTCATAATCATCAGTCTATATAGCGCTTTACAGTTAAATTCATTCTGCACAACTCGAGTTTATTAAAAACACAACCCTCATATCATTCCATATCATATTAAATCCCATTCTAGAAAAGTATATGTTTGTCCGCAAAACACCATACACATATTCTATGGATACACACATTCATCTTTATGATGCTCCTAATCAAATCAAATTTATTTATGTATATATGGATCAAAAATATCCAAAATAGTCTTTAGTTTTACATAGCGATAAGGAAGATCTAAATATGTTTGTTATTGTTTGACCTATCCATACTCTCTCTCTGTGTCATCTTAATGTAATATACATAATTATTATATCAATATTATGACTCCCTTAAGGTTAGATGTTAGACATTGCAAATATTATATAGTGAACCATTAATCTTAAGTTTATCCCAACATTAACTATGTTAATCTATAGCTATATACATAAACATATGTATGAATCATTGCCAGAAATGTATATGTTCATATTCAGAGTTTAAACCCTGAGGGGCTCTGGTCTTTAGTCTAAAAATCAAACAGACTTCTTGTTTTGCTAATAAAACGTGCCTGTCACCCCCACAATCACTGATAGCAACATGATTTTATGATAGTCCACCTAAGGCTATCTGCCTGTTTATAATGGCACATTTTAAAGTGTTGTATTAGTGGTGTTGTTAGTGATCCTAACATGATATTAGAAACATGTTTACATATGCGTGACCTGACTTCACGGGTCATCATGCACAAGTATGGAATGTTACACTCCACACAAGTCATTAAATATATTGCATATGTGACTCACATCTTGTGAGAGGTTTCACTTGTTACCACACTGGCAAATGCTTCGCCCGTCCTGACAAACTCGCATGCCTTGCAAGTCAAATTATGACATCTGAATACCCTCTTACAAGTTAACCATGAGCTTTGTCTCTTAGTTATAGGCTTTAAAGGAGTTGAAGACACCATGTTTCCATTGGTTAAACCTCTCTTATAAGCAAACCTACACCCCCTTCTCCACCAAATCAACCAAATCCTCATCAGCTGCAAATACCTTGAAAGGTTTTCTTACAATCTCATATTTGGGAATACTGGTCACTATATGTAGTGATAAAAGTAGCCCTTTTCTGGGGGCATTGTGTGGTACTAGGCTTTTCCTTAGTCAAAAGGTTTTCCCTATTCAACGATGATACTGCATTCTTAATGCCCGTGACCATTGATTTAGAAAACCCTGTGACCTCAATCTCTTTTCCATTAAATCCGCCTGTCTCTCTTAACATGAATTACCTGAGCAATTTGTTTGTATCTTGACAAACTAACTCTTAGCTATGGCTCTAAATACCCATTTGGGATGATTGCTGTTGGCATGTAAGATGGAATTAAGAAGGAGCAAACTTCGCCCCCATTGCTGTTCCACATCTCTGGAGATAAAAGGAGTCACAAAATCTAAAGTAATTGTGAGTTAATAAGAACTCTCTGAATATATTCACAGCTGTCTTTGTCATATAGCAAAGATCTTGTAAGAAAGACCCGTAATGCCTCTAAACCCTTGTCATGTGGGAAAGAAAAATACAAACCGTTGACATCAATCGTAAGCCAAGAGCTATCATCTGACCATTTCTGTTCTTTCAGCAATCCCAATAGCTGTTTAGTGTCCCTTAAGTGGCTGTAATGACATGTGGTTGAGCTAAGACTATGGCACTCAGCTGAAACGCGTCAGCTTGTCATGTGACATACCAACAGCTTCACCTGTTGAATTTTATGTCTGAAGTCAAATAAAGGATTTTTAACTCTACCTAAGGGACATCTCACTGTTTTGCCTTATGGAAGCCACTTACTATAGTCCTGGAGGTGGTTCCTGTTACTAGAGCAGATCGCATTGAAGCTACTACAGCTGACTGCATGTACAGGGAGGGCGTGATTGGGAGGACCCGGCACGGTCATGTGGAATGTCGAGAGTTGGCTTGATGATTAGCAGAGGAAAATGCTCGACACAAGGGAAGGAATGGCCAGCAGAGCTGGGGTGAGCTTATTGTAGCTTGACAGAAACTCAGGTGCGTATACTTTACCCCCTTCGACTGAGCTCTTAACTGGCACATTTTTCTCTTGTAAGGTGTATCCAGTCCACGGATCATCCATTACTTGTGGGATATTCTCATTCCCAACAGGAAGTTGCAAGAGGACACCCACAGCAGAGCTGTAATATAGCTCCTCCCCTAACTGTCATAGCCAGTCATTCTCTTGCAACTCTCAACAAGCTAGGACGTTGTAGGAGAGAGTGGTTAAATATAGCTAGTTTATTTTCTTCAATCAAAAGTTTGTTATTTTTAAATAGTACCGGAGTTGTGCTATTTTATCTCAGGCAGTAAATAGAAGAAGAATCTGCCTGAGGTTTCTATGATCTTAGCAGGTTGTAACTAAGATCCATTGCTGTTCTCACATATGTCTGAGGGGATTACACAGATGAGGTAAAACTTCAGCGAGAGAATGGCGTGCAGTTTATTCTGCTATCAGGTATGTGCAGTTATAATTTTTTCTAGAGATGGAAAACACTAGAAAATGCTGCTGATACCAGATTAATGTAAGTTAAGCCTGAATACAGTGATTTAATAACGACTGGTATCATGCTTACTCCCAGGGGTAATACCTTTATGATATTGCAATATAAAACGTTTGCTGGCATGTTTAATCGTTTGTATATATGCTTTGGTGATAAAACTTTATTGGGGTCTAGTTTTTTCCACATGGCTGGCTTAAATTTAAACTAGAAACAGTTTCCTGAGGCTTTCCACTGTTGTAGTATAAAAGTTACAGTTGATGCAGTTAAAATTACAAACTGTGACATCCAGCTTCCCTCAAAGGCCCTCTGAATGCTATAGGACATCTCTAAAGGGCCCAAAGGCTTTCCAAAGTCGTTTATTGGGGAAGGTAGGGCCACAGCTTGCTGTGGCAGTTGGTTGTGACTGTTAAAAAACGTCTTTAGTTTTTTTGATCCGTTTTTTGAACTAAGGGGTTAATCATCCATTTGCAAGTGGGTGCAATGCTCTGTTAGCCTATTATACACACTGTAAAAATTTCGTTTGATTTACTGCATTTTTTCACTGTTTTTCAAATTCTGACAAAATTTGTTTCTCTTAAAGGCACAGTACCGTTTTTTATATTTGCTTGTTAATTTGATTTAAAGTGTTTTCCAAGCTTGCTAGTCTCATTGCTAGTCTGTATAAACATGTCTGACATAGAAGAAACTCCTTGTTTATTATGTTTAAAAGCCATGGTGGAACCCCCTCTTAGAATGTGTACCAAATGTACTGATTTCATTTTATGCAATAAAGATCATTTTCTGTCTTTAAAATTTTTTATCACCAGAGGAATCTGACGACGGGGAAGTTATGCCGACTAACTTTCCCCACGTGTCAGACCCTTTGACTCCCGCTTAAGGGACTCACGCTCAAATGGCGCCAAGTACATCTAGGGCGCCCATAGCGTTTACTTTACAAGACATGGCGGCAGTCATGGATAATACACTGTCAGCGGTATTAGCCAGACTACCTGAACTTAAAGGTAAGCGAGATAGCTCTGGGGTGAGACAAAATGCAGAGCATACTGACGCTTTAAGAACCATGTCTGATACTGCCTCACAATATGCAGAAGCTGAGGAAAGAGAGCTTCTGTCAGTGGGTGATGTTAATGACTCAGGAAAGATACCTGATTCTAATATTTCTACATTTAAATTTAAGCTTGAACACCTCCGCGTGTTGCTTAGGGAGGTTTTAGCTGCTCTGAATGACTGTGATACCATTGCAGTGCCAGAGAAATTGTGTAGACTGGATAAATACTTTGCAGTGCCGGTGTGTACTGATGTTTTTCCAAATACCTAAAAGGTTTACAGAAATTATTAATAAGGAATGGGATAGACCAGGTGTGCCGTTCTCTTCCCCTCCTATTTTTAGAATTTTTTTTCCAATAGATGCCACCACACGGGACAGACAGTCCCTAAGGTGGAGGGAGCAGTTTCTACTCTAGTAAAGCGTACTACTATCCCTGTCGAGGACAGTTGTGCTTTTTTTTTTAGATCCAATGGATAAAAAATTAGAGGTTACCTTAAGAAAATATTTATTCAACAAGGTTTTATCCTACAGCCCCTTGCATGCATTGCCCCTGTCACTGCTGCTGCGGCGTACTGGTTTGAGTCTCTGGAAGAGGCTTTACAAGTAGCGACTCCATTGGATGACATACTTGGCAAACTTAGAGCACTTAAGCTAGCCAATTCTTTTATTCTGATGCCATTGTTCATTTGACTAAACTAACGGCTAAGAATTCTGGTTTTGCTATACAGGCGCGCAGAGCGCTATGGCTTAGATCATGGTCAGCTGACGTGATTTCAAAATCTAAGCTACTTAACATTCCCTTCAAGGGGCAGACCCTATTCGGGCCTGGTTTGAAGGAGATTATTGCTGATATCACTGGAGGAAAAGGTCATGCCCTTCCTCAGGATAGGTCCAAATCTAGGGCCAAACAGTCTAATTTTCGTGCCTTTCGAAACTTCAAGGCAGGTGCAGCATCATCTTCCTCTAATGCTAAACAAGAGGGAACTTTTGCTCAATCCAAGACGGGCTGGAGACCAATCCAGACCTGGAAAAATAGTAAGCAGGCCAAAAAGCCTGCTGCTGCCTCTAAGACAGCATGAAGGAACGGCCCCCTATCCGGTAACGGATCTAGTAGGGGGCAGACTTTCACTCTTCGCCCAGGCGTGGGCAAGAGATGTTCAGGATCCCTGGGCGTTGGAAATTATATCCCAGGGATATCTCCTGGACTTCAAAGCCCCCCCCCCCCAAAAGGGAGATTTCACCTTTCACAATTATCTGCAAACCAGATAAAGAGAGAGGCATTCTTACACTGTGTACGAGACCTCCTAGTTATGGGAGTGATCCATCCAGTTCCAAAGGAGGAACAGGGACAGGGTTTTTTCTCAAATCTGTCTGTGGTTCCCAAAAAAGAGGGAACCTTCAGACCAATTTTGGATCTAAAGATCTTAAACAAATTCCTCAAAGTTCCATCATTCAAGATGGAAACTATTCGTACCATCCTACCAATGATCCAGGAGGGTCAATATATGACTACAGTGGATCTAAAGGATGCTTATCTTCACATTCCGATACACAAAGATCATCATCGGTTTCTCAGGTTTGCCTTTCTAGACAGGCATTACCAGTTTGTAGCTCTTCCCTTTGGATTAGCTACAGCCCCAAGAATCTTTACAAAGGTTCTAGGGTCGCTTCTGGCGGTCCTAAGGCCGCGGGGCATAGCAGTAGCCCCTTATTTAGACGACATCCTGATACAGGCGTCAAACTTCCAAATTGCCAAGTCTCATACGGACGTAGTACTGGCATTTCTGAGGTCGCATGGGTGGAAAGTGAACGAGGAAAAGAGTTCTCTATCCCCAATCACAAGAGTTTCCTTTCTAGGGACTCTGATAGATTCTGTAGAAATGAAAATTTACCTGACGGAGTCCAGGTTATCAAAGCTTCTAAATTCCTGCCGGGTTCTTCATTCCATTCCGCGCCCTTCGGTGGCTCAGTGTATGGAAGTAATCGGCTTAATGGTAGCGGCAATGGACATAGTGCCGTTTGCACGCTTACATCTCAGACCGCTGCAACTATGCATGCTCAGTCAGTGGAACGGGGATTACACAGATTTGTCCCCTCAACTGAATCTGGACCAAGAGACCAGGGATTCTCTTCTCTGGTATCTATCTCGGGTCCATCTGTCCAAAGGTATGACCTTTCGCAGGCCAGATTGGACAATTGTAACAACAGATGCCAGCCTTCTAGGTTGGGGTGCAGTCTGGAACTCCCTGAAGGCTCAGGGATCGTGGACTCAGGAGGAGTCTCTCCTTCCAATAAATATTCTGGAACTAAGAGCGATATTCAATGCTCTTCAGGCTTGGCCTCAGTTAGCAACTCTGAGGTACATCAGATTTCAGTCAGACAACATCACGACTGTAGCTTACATCAACCATCAAGGGGGTACAAGAAGTTCCCTAGCGATGTTAGAAGTTTCAAAAATAATTCGCTGGGCAGAGATTCACTCTTGCCACCTATCAGCTATCCATATCCCAGGTGTAGAGAACTGGGAGGCGAATTTTCTAAGTCGTCAGACTTTTCATCCGGGAGAGTGGGAACTCCATCCGGAGGTTTTTGCACAACTGATTCATCGTTGGGGCAAACCAGAACTGGATCTCATGGCATCTCGCCAGAACGCCAAGCTTCTGTGTTACGGATCCAGGTCCAGGGATCCCAAGGCGACACTGATAGATGCTCTAGCAGCGCCCTGGTCTTTCAACCTGCCTTATGTGTTTCCACCGTTTCCTCTGCTCCCTCGACTGATTGCCAAGATCAAGCAGGAGAGAGCATCAGTGATTCTGATAGCACCTGCGTGGCCACGCAGGACCTGGTATGCAGATCTAGTGGACATGTCATCCTTTCCACCATGGTCTCTGCCTCTGAGACAGGACCTTCTACTTCAGGGTCTTTTCAACCATCCAAATCTAATTTCTCTGAGGCTGACTGCCTGGAGATTGAACGCTTGATTTTATAAAAGCGTGGCTTCTCCGAGTCAGTTATTGATACCTTAATACAGGCACGAAAGCCTGTCACCAGGAAAATTTAACATAGGATATGGCGTAAATATCTTTATTGGTGTGAATCCAAGGGTTACTCATGGAGTAAGGTCAGGATTCCCAGGATATTATCTTTTCTCCAAGAAGGTTTGGAAAAAGGATTGTCAGCTAGTTCCTTAAAGGGACAGAATTCTGCTCTGTCTATTCTTTTGCACAAGCGTCTGGCAGATGTTCCAGACGTTCAGGCATTTTGTCAGGCTTTAGTTAGAATTAAGCCTGTGTTTAAACCTGTTGCTCCACCATGGAGCTTAAATTTGGTTCTTCAAGGAGTTACGTTTGAACCTCTTCATTCCATAGATATCAAACTTTTATCTTGGAAAGTTCTGTTTTTGGTAGCTATTTCCTCGGCTCGTAGAGTCTCTGAGCTATCTGCCTTATAATGTGATTCTCCTTATCTGATTTTTCATACGGATAAGGTAGTCCTGCGTACCAAACCTGGGTTCTTACCTAAGGTGGTATCTAACAAGAATATCAATCAAGAGATTGTTGTTCCATCCTTGTGTCCTAATCCTTCTTCGAAGAAGGAACGTCTATTACACAATCTGGACGTGGTCCATGCTTTAAAGTTTTACTTACAAGCTACTAAAGATTTTCGTCAAACATCTGCTTTGTTTGTTGTCTACTCTGGACAGAGGAGAGGTCAAAAGGCTTCGGCAACCTCTCTTTCTTTTTGGCTAAGAAGCATAATCCGCTTAGCCTATGAGACTGCTGGACAGCAGCCTCCTGAAAGGATTACAGCTCATTCCACTAGAGCTGTGGCTTTCCACTTGGGCCTTTAAAAATGAGGCTTCTGTTGAACAGATTTGCAAGGCGGCGACTTGGTCTTCGCTTCATACTTTTTCAAAATTTTACAAATTTGATACTTTTGCTTCTTCGGAGGCTATATTTGGGAGAAAGGTTTTACAGGCAGTGGTTCCTTCCATTTAAGTACCTGCCTTGTCCCTCCCTTCATCCGTGTACTTTAGCTTTGGTATTGGTATCCCACAAGTAATGGATTATCCATGGACTGGATACACCTTACAAGAGAAAACACAATTTATGCTTACCTGATAAATTTATTTCTCTTGTGGTGTATCCAGTCCACGGCCCGCCCTGTCATTTTAAGGCAGGTAATTTTTAAATTTAAACTACAGTAACCACTGCACCCTATGGTTCCTCCTTTCTCGGCTTGTTTTCGGTCGAATGACTGGCTATGACAGTTAGGGGAGGAGCTATATTACAGCTCTGCTGTGGGTGTCCTCTTGCAACTTCCTGTTGGGAATGAGAATATCCCACAAGTAATGGATGATCCGTGGACTGGATACACCACAAGAGAAATAAATTTATCAGGTAAGCATAAATTGTGTTTTTATTATTCTAATGGGCACTATTACCCCCTGACAACTGTTTTATATAACAACAGTGGACACAACCGATACAGGACGCTGACTTGTCCTTTCTTTCATCCACTCTTTTGTTAATTATCCCTTGTTTATGGGATTGTTAAACTGACAATTATTTGACTTGACACGGCTTGCACATAATGCTTTCCCCTTTTTTGATGTCGAATATTTTTTATAATCTATGCATTACCTATATATAGCCACATATCAAAAATATAAAGCAGGTGGTGCCGCAATAGTGCAGAATCACTAATGACAAGAGATATCCATACAGTGTTGACAGGGTACTCATCTAGCCAATCACATTGGATTTCTCAGCTGTGCACCATTGGTTACCTGTTGGAATCGCAGACATATTCCCAAGGAGGAACGTAACAGTTTGCCCCTGTGAGCTATCTGAAGGGCTCGGAAGTGTTCAGCAGGCGTGACTTGCACTTTTTAGTGCCTACAAATTTGTGAGTACCCTGTATGTATAGTTCTTGTCATTAGTGATTCTGCATTATTGCGGCGCCTTCTTCTGCTTTATTTTTTTGATACTGTTTCCGTTGCTCATCAGCCTAATTAATCCTGTGGAGTGAGCAGTCGCATCTGTCCCACAATAGGACGTCTTTGATCTTCTGTAAACCGTGACTCTGGTATTTGTTCTTTTTTCAATATTAGCTGTGCTATTTTAGCCTTTATCACACAGAACACTTATATGGTTGTACATTACACGCTGCCTGTAGATCATACGCATTGTTGCACATTATATATATTTTTGGGGCGCTTTATCAATTGTTAGGCGCATCCAGCTCATATATTTATATATAATTTCTAATATAGCCACGTTTGCTTGATATAGCTCTTAGGATTCACATGCGCTTACTCATTTAGATCATTACTGGGCTATATTTTACTGACTGTGTTATTAGTTAACTAGCTTGACTGAAATTTGGTGCCACATTCTCACAACCTAGTGTCTGCGACATCTCACTTGTTATCTACATGAAGCGATTATTCTCATCTCTTTGGATACCTGACTAATGTGCTGATACATCTTACTGGGTGGTATGTTATTCCGCTTAGTCTTATAGTTTATTTGTACTCGCAATATTTCCCACTTAGCATTTCCCAGGGTCCACAAATGGCTCTATAGAGTGTTAAAAGGACACTGAGCCCAAAATTTTTCTTTCGTGATTCAGATAGAGCATGACATTTTAAGCAACTTTCTAATTTACTATTATCAAATTTTCTTCATTCTCTTGGTATCTTTATTTGAAATGCAAGAATGTAAGTTTAGATGCCAGCCCATTTTTGGTGAACAACCTGAGTTGTTTTTGCTGATTGGTGGATAAATTCATCCACCAATAAAAAAAAAAAAAAGTGCTGTCCAGAGTACTGAAACCAAAAAAAAAAGCTTAGATGCCTTCTTTTTCAAATAAAGATAGTTTCCAACCCACTATATCAAGAACAGAAGGCTAGCAGTCCATGAAAAAAGCCCCCCATTCCCCCCCCATTTTTTTTTCTTTATGATTTTTCGAAATCTAGTGTGGCTAAAGAAAAATACCTCAAAATAGATACATGTGCAGTCATCGTGTACCAAATAAAAATATCCATCAGAACAAGCTACCTCTGTGACTGCGGGTACGCAAACATTCACAGAGGCAAAGCTTGAGGAATTTCTCCACCGTCAGAAAAAGCTACCCTATAACTCCACATGCGCTGTCTGAGGTCACAACATTCCAAAGATATTTGTGTTACAGATTTGGAATGTGGTGACATCAAATAGCGCATGCGCTAGGGTAGCTTTTTCTGACAGAGGATAAACATATAGAAATGTATGCAGGTTTTTCATATTTAGGTCTACGTAATCGGGAGAAAATCAATTGGGAAATATTCTTGCACACAAAAGCTCATACCACATGGTAAAGAAAAAGAATAAAGTGCAATACTGAGGAAGACGTCCACACAGCCTATTGCATTTGTTTCTGGAGACTTTGTTAATGTTAGAACATAGACTTTTATTAAGATTTATTTTTTTATGTATATATTACGAAAGACACAAACTACCAAACTTAAGAAAATTTATTTCTAGAAACAGAACAAAAACTGGAGAGGGAAGCAACTTAGCCACTAGAACAGGAAGAGATGCTCTGATTCATAACCAATCACAGGCTTTATTTCCCCTTCACCCATTCCTATCTGATTCTGGGGAAGGCTTCTCTTTCACAAGTATTAACTCTTTCATTCCTAGCGTTACTGACCCATAGCACAAACACACTCCAATTTACTTGTCCTAAAAAACCCTCATCTTAAGTTAAAGAGCTAGTTCTAATTATATTGGAAAACATAAATAATGCATAAGATGAGGGCTAGACTGTTCAGAGCTCATAGCCAGCATTAGCCATTGAATCTGTAGTTGATGTGGATCTCAGGCTTAATTTCACACACGAGGGACAGCACACTCTCCAGGACAGCCTCTCTGTTGTTCTTGTAATTCACCTGGATGATAGACATCTTCTCAAGGGTCTCTTTTTCCACCTCTTCGGAACAACTTCCATGGGATCCCAGTGCCTAAGAAACAAGACAGATCACATGACCCAATGACCTACGCACACAAATAGACACACCTTTAACAGCGTCACAGAGCCACCAGGTCCCTTAGTATGACCTCAGAGTAGACAAGCTAAACATTTACAAAGAACTGGGGGGAAAAGCACAGAAAAATCATTGGTAAAGAAAAGGTTTTTATAATTTAGGAACCACACAGAATACCAAAGACAGGGAAACCTTTATACAATGATTTATGCAAGAACATGAACTCCAGCCCTAAATGATTCTGGACCGATCAAGGGTGAACAAAACAGGACACACAATAGGAGTAGATTTACCATCAACAACCATTAATGGGGAAAGCAGCGGAAAAAAAAAAACAAGAACAAAAAAACAAAAAAACTTTTATGTAGTTATCAGAAGCCGACTCACTGTATAGCCCTCAACAGCCTAATGAATATATATGAGTATAAGGAGCAATTATTATCAACTCTTAAATCACTTATAAAATTGCATGCTCTGAATCTGATAGTAAACTCTGAATCTGATAGTAAACTCTCCCCTATTAAAAAAATAATAATCTGGAATGTTAGTGATATTTTAGTTAAGTTTCATTCATCAGTTGTAATGAAGATGCTAAAATTTACTATTTAATATAGTTATGAAATTCAAATTCCCTGTGCTCCGCCCCCCCCTTCAAATGTCAATTTTTCTGTGAGCTAAAGGTTTGAATTATTATCCAATCATCTCTCTCTCTACAAAATAACAATACACAACCTACTTACCACCGTGCCTTTTAAACTAACCTAAGTGATACAGTTCCAGGTCAACACCTGTGATAGCAATCAGCAGGTGTAGACCCACACTGCCCTCCCAGTGTATGCGACTACCTAATCATACAAACATATTAACTAAACGTGAACACCAAGTGCCCTATCTTAATAAAAGAATCACATAGCAATAATGAATACATAACATTGCTCATAATAGGTTAGAGGAGCAGAAAAGAACATTTTGGGAAACTGTGATATCAGTCCCTGATAAGCCATATGTGCTTTAATCTGTTTACAGCCTATGGGTGGTTGCCATAGCAACCAAAACTAGCAACAATGGCCCCCATTACTGGGAAAGGCTTGATATGGCCAATCAAAGGTACTGCAGCATGAATGAGCGCCTAAAGTGTGCCAATACAGGCTATTTTTGCCAAAGCTCCTAAGTATGTGTCTTAGTAACAAGAACTAACATGAGAACCAAGTGGAAACTTAAAGAAAAAAAAAAAAAGGAGTAAATAAAAAGGATAAGCAGAGAACAAAGACAAAAAAAAAAATCTTTTAGTTCTATGACCCTCCTTATACATGTATTTACACTTAGTATCTGTGTTTGTCTTTGTTCTCTGCTTATCCTGTTTTATTTACTCTTTTTTTTTATTTAAGTTTCCTCTTGGTTCTCGTGTGTATCTCCTGTGAAAGGGCAAATTTCTGGCAACAACAGCCTCTTCTTGGCACTGAGCCTTTGAAAAATGAGTTAAAAGAAGAAAGTACTGCATCACAAGATGTAAAATCATGTATGATAATGGTGTTCGCCTCAGTCTGTATGGCGAAATATAGAACACGCAATTTAAAAGGGACACTGAACCCACATTTTTTCTCTCATGATTCAGATACAGCAGCAATTTTAAGCAACTTTCTAATTTACTCCTATTATCAATTTTTCTTCATTCTCTTGCTATCTTTATTTGAAAAAATAGGCATCTAAGCAAAGGAGCCAGACAATTTTTGGTTCAGGACTCTGGACAGCACTTATTTAAAATTGCATGGTCTATCTTAATAATGAAAGAAAAAATTTGGGTTCAGTGTCCCTTTAAGGATATATTTCAGTTCCCTATCAGCGCAAAGCAATGATAGATAAGAAAGTGTGTATTTGTAGGTCGGGCTGTGAAATTATGCCTACTACTAATGTATATTGGTGCACTCAGGAGCGCGCACGTGCGCCTAGGCGAATGCAGAGTGCGAAAAAGTTTTTCGGATTTGCTCAATTAGGCGCAGATTGCTTTCATAAATATGTGTATGCGTTGTTTAGCCCACAATTACAGGCAAATTGCTTTGATAAATCTACCCCTAAGTGCTCAGGAGAGCACAAAACTAGTCAGGATATTTGCCTGCCACGTACCTTTGTTAAAAAGCAAGTTACAACTGATTCATTATACTCCATTTAAAATATCACTAACATTCGGGATCTGATTTTAAGAAGGGGAGAGTTTACCATCACTTTAACGTTTATTTTCATTTTACTGTCCCTTTAAGGCATGCTATATAATTAATTTTAAAAGGAAATTAATGTATACTGACAAGTTTCGTTAATATTACTTTTCTTTCAAATTAGTTAGTGCAGTGTTTTCACAAAACGAACATCCATGTTCAAAATGTATTGCACCGCTAATTAGACCATTAAGCGAGTACCCCTGCTTGTCTTTCCCACAGTACACTGTGTATATATTGTTTTGCATGTTCCTTTTAATGTATAATAAATGGGCTGCATGCCCCTTAATAAAACAAATGTATATGTCTGATGTTATTCAGCACCTATTTCCAGCTAAATTTAAGATGCAGGCGATTATGTGACCACCAGCCAAGGCAGCATCTGTAGTATGAACGGATTTTTACTTTTTAAACTAATACCTCAAAAACAGTTTTCAAGCAAATTATTAGACAGTCTGACTTTACGAGATAATAAAGTCCCACTTAAGGATCATTATTTTGTCTCAGTCCAGGACCTAAAGGCTCCCTCTCTAACAACCTTTAAAGCACTTTTCCTACTCTATATTATAGCTTCACCCAGATAACAAGTTAAGCGCTAAACCCGGGGGGGGGGGAGATAACGCAAAAAAAATGAGCGGTATCGCACTCTCCATAGCACTGTCATTACAAGTTACAAAAAAAACCTTGTGTTGTGCGATATGGTGCGTTAAGCTCCATGCCACACAAAAGCCAAGTCCTGACTTGACGTGCTCATGCACATTTTCCCCCATAGACATCAATGGAGAAAAAGTGTTTGTTTTTTTCCCTAACACCTGCGATTGCGGAATGGCGATTGCTATAATGCAACCCCCATTGATGTCTATGGAGACAAGAAAGTTATGAAAACACCTAACACCCCAACATAAACCCCTAGTCTAAATACCCCTAATCAGCCACCCCCGACATCACCAACACTAAATAAAGATATTGACCTCTAATCTGCAGCCCTGACATTGCCAAGACTAAATAAACCTATCTATTGGGTTCTTGTAAAGCGGGGCTATTCACCCGTAAGGGTCTCAAGGTGCTGAGGGTTGCAGTTCAGTCGAAGAGCCAGGTCTTGAGGTCCTTTCTGAACTTAGTTAGGGCGGTAGCTTGTCTGAAGTGCAGCGGGAGGGTGTTCCAAGTCTTGGCTGCCAGGTGAGAGAAGGATCTGTCTCCCGCTGTGGTTTTCCTGATGCGGGGGATGACCGCGAGGGCTTGGTTGGCCAATCAAAGTTGTCTGCCGGGGGTGTAGAAGGTAACGCGGTGGTTCAAGTATTCGGGACCGATGTTGTGGAGGGCCTTGAATGCATGGGTGAGAAGCTTGAAGGTTATTCTTTTGTTGATGGGGAGCCAGTGCAGGTCCCGCAGGTGTTTGGTGATGTGGCATTGACGAGGGACGTCAAGGATTAGTTTGGCCGAGGCGTTCTGGATGCGCTGTAGTCTCTTTTGGAGCTTGATGGTGGTGCCGGCGTAGAGTGCATAACCATAGTCCAGTCGGCTGCTGATGAGGGCGTGAGTGACAGTCTTTCTGGTCTCGGTTGGGATCCATTTGAAGATCTTTTGCAGCAGGCGAAGTGTGTGGAAGCATGCAGAAGAGACGGCGTTGATTTGCTGGTCCATGGAGAGCGATGCGTCCAGGATGACGCCTAGATTTTGTGCATGGTCGGTGGGGGTTGGAGGGTGTCCGAGGGCTGTGGGCCACCAGGAGTTATTCCAAGCGGATGTGGTGGGACCGAGGAGGACGACGACTTCGGTCTTGTCTGCGTTCAGCTTTAGGCAGTTGTAGCTCATCCAGGTGGAGACTGCTGTCAGCCCTTCGTGGACGTTTCTCTTGGTGGTGGTGGGGTCACTGGTGAGTGAGATGATTAGCTGGGTGTCGTCGGCGTAGGAGACAATGTTGAGGTTGTGTCGTCGGGCGATGGCGGCGAGAGGGGCCATGTAGATGTTGAATAGGATGGGGCTCAGCGAAGAGCCTTGGGGTACACCGCAGCCGATTTCTGTGGGCTTGGAGGTGAAGGGTGGGAGTCTAACTTTCTGGGTTCTGCCGGTGAGGAAGGAGGTGATCCATTCCAGGGCTTTGTCGCGTATGCCGGCATCGTGTAGTCGGTTGCGGAGGGTGAGGTGGGAGACCGTGTCGAGTGCTGCTGAGAGGTCTAGGAGAATGAGGGCGGCGGTCTCTCCTCGGTCGAGTATGTCATCTGTGGCGGCAAGGAGGGCGGTCTCAGTGCTGTGGTTGCTCCTGAAACCGGATTGGGAGGGGTCCAGGGTGTGGTTGGCTTCAATGTAGTCAACGAGTTGCGCGTTGATGGACTTAGATGACTTTGGCCGCAAAGGGGAGCAAAGAGATTGGGCGGTAGTTCTTCGGATCATTGGGGTCAGCCGTGGGTTTTTTCAGTAGGGGTTTTAATTCTGCGTGCTTCCAATCATCCAGGAAGGTGCCGGTTTCGATGGAGCAGTTGATGGTGCTGCAGAGCTCGGGGACGATGGTGTCACCCGCTTTGTTGAAAGTGTGATGCGGGCATGGGTCTGAGGGTGCTCCGGAGTGGATCGATCTCATGATTCTGATGGTGTCCTCTGTGGTGAGGGGGCTCCAGATGGTCCGTGGGGGGTAGGCGTTGTTGGTTGAGTTCTGGGGCGCGAAGCTGTCAGATGTCGACGATCTTGCGGTGGAAGTACATTGCGAGGTTATCGCAGAGGTCCTGGGAGGGCGGGAAGTCGATGGTGTCGCTGTTGGGATTGGAGAATTCCTTGATGACTGTGAATAGCTCCTTGCTGTTGTGGACATTGGCATTGATTCTATCTTGGATGGCTGTCTTCTTGGTGGTTTTGATGAGGTGGTGGTGGGTAGTGATGGCTTCTTTGTAGGCTGTTTTATTTGAGGGGGTCTTGCTAGATCTCCAGGTCCTTTCCAATCGCCTGCAGTGGTGTTTGGAGTCCTGGAGGGTAGGGGTGAACCAACTAGCCTTGTTGGTGGGTTGGCGGTTGGACGGTTTCTTGAGAGGGGCGAGGGTGTTGGCGCAGTCTGTGAGCCAGTGGTGGAGGTTGCGGGCGGAGGAGTTGGCATCTGTGGAGGAAGCTTAGGGGCACTTGTTCAGGGTGGAGTGCAGTTGGTCTTCGGTGATGTTGTTCCAGTTTCTGGGTGGTGCTGCCGGAGGTGTGTTTGTTGAAGGAAAAGTGTATGCAATGGTGGTCGGTCCAATGGAGTTCGGTGATGTGGTTGACTGAGATGTGGTTGCCTGCAGAGAAGATAGGGTTGAGTGTGTGTCCGGCTAAGTGGGTTGGGGAGTTGACGAGTTGCTTTAGTCCGATGGTTCCAAGGTTTTCTAAGAGGTTGGCAGTGTTGTGGTTGTCTAGGTGGAAGTTGAGGTCACCGAGGAGGATGTAGTCTGTTGAGGGGAGAGCGTGGGGTGCGATGAGGTCGGTGATTGAGTCACAGAAGGCAGGACAAGGTCCGGGAGGTCTGTAGGATGAGGGTGCCACGATATTGACCTCTAATCCGCAGCCCTGACATTGCCAAGACTAAATAAACCTATTAACCCCTAATCCGCCGCTCACCCACATCGCTAACACCTAAATAAAGTTATTAACCCCTAAACCACCACCCCAACACTAAAGTTATTAACCCCTAAACCGCTGCCCCTAAATAAGTTATTAACCCCTAAACCGCCGCCCGGCAGCACAAATACTAAACGAAACCTATTAACCCCTAAACACCCACATTGTGACTACGTAAAATAAACTATTAACCCCTAAACCCAACACCCCCTAACTTTAAATTAAAAACTTACAATATAACTACCTTCAAATAAATTTAAAAAAAAACAAAACAACTTACCTGTGAAATAAAAAAAAATCTAAGCTTAAACTATAAATAAACCTAACACAACTATTTTAACAAAAGAAAAAAAAATTAAAAAAAAAAAAAAGAAAAAACCTAAAATTCCAAAATTTAAAAAATCCTAAAAAAAAAAAAAGAAATTATCTAAAATTACGTAAAATAATTTTTTTTTTTCTAAGATTACAAAAACGAAATTATTCTAAATAAACCTAAATCTAATACCCCTTTAAAAATAAAATAGCCACCCCAAAATAAAAAAAAACCTTACCTAACAAGCTACCAGTAGCCCTCAAAAGGGCCTTTTGTAGGGTATTGCCCTAAAGAAATCAGCTCTTTAAAACCCCCCCAAAATAAAAAAAGATCTAACTAAAATAAACCTAAGCTACCCATTGGCCCTAAAAGGGCATTTGTATGGGCATTGCCCTTAAAGGGACAGTTTACTCATTATTTCTCCTCTTCAATTTGTTCCCAATGATCAACTTTATTTGCTTGCGTTCATTACATTTTGTTTACAAGTATTTCCTTTACCCTTATATTGGCAGTTGAAATAGTTAATTTAGCCTGTGGTATCCTCACCTATTCTGAAAGTTTCTGGCCTAAGGTCCAAGCTATAGATAAGCTGTGTAAATACAGCCAGAAGAAGAAATTACACACCCAGTGGGGTATAGAAGAGATAAGGTAATTAAATGTTAATTTTCCATTGTTCTCTCCAAGTATTGATCTTTGGTTTACGGACAGATAAGATAAAGAAGCAGGTATGTGTACACAATGTGATAAAGTAATGAGATCTGATTATACCTACAGATATAAGATAGACACATGTATATGTACACAGTGCGATACAGTAATGAGATCCGATTATACCTACAGATATGATAGACACATGTATATGTACATAATGTGATACAGTAATGAGATCTGATTATATCTACAGATATAAGATACAGACACATGTATATGTACACAGTGTGATACAGTAATGAGATCTGATTATACCTACATATATAAGATATACACATGTATATGTACACAATGTGATACAGTAATGAGATCTGATTATACCTATAGATATAAGATAGACACATGTATATGTACACAGTGTGATACAGTAATGAGATCTGATTATACCTACAGATATAAGATAGACACATGTATATGTACACAGTGTGATACAGTAATGAGATCTGATTATACCTACCGATATAAGATACAGACACATGTATATGTACACAATGTGATACAGTAATGAGATATGATTATACCTACAGATATAAGATACAGACACATGTATATGTACACAATGTGATACAGTAATGAGATCTGATTATACCTACAGATATGAGATACAGACACATGTATATGTACACAGTGTGATACAGTAATGAGATCTGATTATACCTACAGATATGAGATACAGACACATGTATATGTACACAATGTGATACAGTAATGAGATCTGATTATTCCTACAGATATAATATAAAGACATATGTATACAGTAATGAGATCTGATTATACCTACAGATATAAGATACAGACACATGTATATGTACACAGTGCGATACAGTAATGAGATCCGATTATACCTACAGATATAAGATATAAATACATGTATATGTACACAATGTGATACAGTAATGATATCTGATTATACCTACAGATATAAGATAAAGACATGTATATGTACACAGTGTGATACAGTAATGAGATCTAATTATACCTACAGATATAAGATACAGATACATGTATGTGTACACAATGTGATAAAGTAATGATAAAGTAATAATCTGATCTCATTACTGTATCACATTGTGTACATATACATGTATCTATATCTTATATCTGTAGGTATAATCAGATCTCATTACTGTATCACACTGTGTACATATACATGTGTCTATCTTATATCTGTAGGTATAATCAGATCTCATTACTTTATCACACTGTGTACATATACATGTGTCTTTATCTTATATCTGTAGGTATAATCAGATCTCATTACTGTATCACACTGTGTACATATACATGTGTCTGTATCTTATATCTGTAGGTATAATCAGATCTCATTACTGTATCACACTGTGTACATATACATGTGTCTTTATCTTATATCTGTAGGTATAATCAGATCTCATTACTGTATCACACTGTGTACATATACATGTGTCTGTATCTTATATCTGTAGGTATAATCAGATCTCATTACTGTATCACAGTGTGTACATATACATGTGTCTGTATCTTATATCTGTAGGTATAATCAGATCTCATTACTGTATCACACTGTGTACATATACATGTGTCTGTATCTTATATCTGTAGGTATAATCAGATCTCATTACTGTATCACACTGTGTACATATACATGTGTATTTATCTTATATCTGTAGGTATAATCAGATATCATTACTGTATCACACTGTGTACATATACATGTGTCTGTATCTTATATCTGTAGGTATAATCAGATCTCATTACTGTATCACAATCTGTACATATACATGTGTCTATCTTATATCTGTAGGTATAATCAGATCTCATTACTGTATCACACTGTGTACATATACATGTGTCTGTATCTTATATCTGTAGGTATAATCAGATCTCATTACTGTATCACATTGTGTACATATACATGTGTCTGTATCTTATATCTGTAGGTATAATCAGATCTCATTACTTTATCACATTGTGTACATATACATGTGTCTGTATCTTATATCTGTAGGTATAATCAGATCTCATTACTGTATCACACTGTGTACATATACATGTGTCTTTATCTTATATCTGTAGGTATAATCAGATCTCATTACTGTATCACACTGTGTACATATACATGTGTCTGTATCTTACATCTGTAGGTATAATCAGATCTCATTACTGTATCACACTCTGTACATATACATGTGTCTGTATCTTATATCTGTAGGTATAATCAGATCTCATTACTGTATCACACTGTGTACATATACATGTGTCTTTATCTTATATCTGTAGGTATAATCAGATCTCATTACTGTATCACACTGTGTACATATACATGTGTCTTTATCTTATATCTGTAGGTATAATCAGATCTCATTACTGTATCACACTGTGTACATATACATGTGTCTGTATCTTATATCTGTAGGTATAATCAGATCTCATTACTGTATCACACTGTGTACATATACATGTGTCTTTATCTTATATCTGTAGGTATAATCAGATCTCATTACTGTATCACACTGTGTACATATACATGTGTCTGTATCTTATATCTGTAGGTATAGTCAGATCTCATTACTGTATCATACTGTGTACATATACATGTGTCTTTATCTTATATCTGTAGGTATAATCAGATCTCATTACTGTATCACACTGTGTACATATACATGTGTCTGTATCTTATATCTGTATGTATAATCAGATCTCATTACAGTATCACACTGTGTACATATACATGTGTCTTTATCTTATATCTGTAGGTATAATCAGATCTCATTACTGTATCACAATCTGTACATATACATGTGTCTGTATCTTATATCTGTAGGTATAATCAGATCTCATTACTGTATCACACTGTGTACATATACATGTGTCTGTATCTTATATCTGTAGGTGTAATCAGATCTCATTACTTTATCACACTGTGTACATATACATGTGTCTGTATCTTATATCTGTAGGTATAATCAGATCTCATTACTGTATCACACTGTGTACATATACATGTGTCTTTATCTTATATCTGTAGGTATAATCAGATCTCATTACTGTATCACATTGTGTACATATACATGTGTCTGTATCTTATATCTGTAGGTATAATCAGATCTCATTACTGTATCACATTGTGTACATATACATGTGTCTTTATCTTATATCTGTAGGTATAATCAGCTCTCATTACTGTATCACATTGTGTACATATACATGCTTCTTTATCTTATATCTGTCTGTAAACCAAAGACCAATGCTTGGAGAGAACAATGGAAAATGAAATTTTTATTACCTTATTTCTTCTATAACCCACTGGGAGTGTAATTACTTCTGCTGGCTGTGTTTAGCTCGGACCTTAGGCCATAAACTTTCAGAATAGTCTTGGATATCACAGGCTAAATCAACTATTTATATATTATAACTGCAAATATAAGGGTAAAGGAAATACTTAAACAATAAAGGGACATTAAACACTTTGAGATGGTAATATAAAATTATAAATTGTATATATAAAACAGCTCTGCAATATACTTTCATTATTTATTTTGTCCTCTTTGCCTGTAATTCCATTCTGAAATTGTGAGCTTTTCAGTTCCTGTTAGAAATGGAAGTGCAGAACACTGTTAAATCCAGCACAACCATTGGCTGCACACTCTAGTGACCTATTTATAACTGTCCCTAATTGGCCACAGCAGAGAAAGTAACACAAGTTACAACATGGCAGCTCCCAGTGTTTTATAGACACTAAAACTTTACACTTATTTTGTCACTTTTTAAACAACTAATGAAACTTTAAAAATACATCTACATGTTAGTCATGGACTAATCTTTTCTTTGAATGCATCACTCTATCTAGCATGTATTTAGTGTTTAATGTCCCTTTAATACACTCCAGAAGGTAAAGTGGATCATTTGGAACAAATTAAAAGGGGAGCATTTTTTTGAGTAAACTGTCCCTTTAAAAAGGGCAATCAGCTCTTTTGCTGCCCATTAAAAAAATAAAAAAAGCCCTAATCAAAAAAACAAAACAAAACAAAAAAAAATAAAATAAAAAAAAAAAAAAAAAAATGTACTCACCGTTCCTGAAGTCCGGTCATCCATCTTCTTCCAGGCAGAGCAAAGTCTTCATCCAGAATCCATCTTCATCCATCGCGGGTCCATCTCCTTTCTTCTTGCCGTAGGTGCAGAGCAGTCTTCCTCGCTGGTGGCCCGGGGAGGTCCTCTTCATGTGATTGTCCGCTGCACACTGAAGATTGAATGCAACGTACCTCTTTTATATTGGGGTACCTTGCATTCCTATTGGCTGAAATTTTCAAATCAGCCAATAGGATGAGAGCTACTGAAATCCTATTGGTTGATTTGAAAAGCCAATAGGATTTTAGTAGCTCTCATCCTATTGGCTGATTTAAAAATTTCAGCCAATAGGAATGCAAGGTACCCCAATATAAAAGGGGTACCTTGCATTCAATCTTCAGTGTGTGGCGGACGATCACATGAAGAGGCCCTCCATGTCGCTGAAGACCACTCCGTGCCTCAAGACCGCTCTGCACCTCCAGAGAAGAAGATAGCCCCGTGATGGATGAAGATGGATTCACCTGGATGAAGAATTTGCTTCGATTGAAAGAAGATGGATGTCTGGACTTCAGGAATGGAGAGTATCATTTTTTAGGGGTTAGTGTCAGGGGTTTTTTTTTGTTTTTTTTTTAGATTAGGGTTTTTGTTTTTTAAATGGGCAGCAAAAGAGCTAAATGCCCTTTAAAGGGCAATACCCATACAAATGCCCCTTTAGGGGCTATGGGTAGCTTAGGTGTATTAAAATGAGGTCTTTTATTTTGGGGGTTGTTGTATTGTTAGGGGGGACTTTGTAATTTGTTTTAATAAAAAAGGAGCCGATTTCTTTAGGGCAATGCCCTAACAAAAGGCGCTTTTAAGGGCTATTGGTAGTTTATTTTTAAATTAGGGTTTTTAGTTTTTTTTATTGGGGGGGGGGGGGGGGGCTTTTTTGTTTTTATAGGGGTATTAGATTAGGTTTAATTTTTTTATTTTGGATAATTTTGTTTATTTTTGTAATCTTAGATTTTTTTCTTCTTCTTAATTTTAGACTGTTTTTTGTAATGTTAGTTTTTGTAGTGTTAGGATTTTTTTAATTTTGTAATTTAGTTTTTTTTTATTTTTGGTATATTTTATTTTGTTAAAATAGTTATGTTAGGTTTATTTATAGCTTAAGCTTAGTTTTTTTTTTATTTTACAGGTAAATTTTTATTTATTTGAAGGTAGTTATATTGTAAGTTTAATTTAAAGTTAGCGGGTGTAAGGTTTAGGGGTTAATAGTTTAATGTGGGTGTTTAGCCGTTCAGGGATTAATAGGTTTATTTTGTGTTGGCAATGTGGGGGCGGCAGATTAGAGGTTAATAAGTTTATTTAGGGAGTAGTGATGTGGGGGAGGCGGTTTAGGGGTTAATAGGTTTATTTAGTGTTGGTAATGTGGGGGGGGCAGCAGATTAGGGGTAAATAGGTTTAATATAGTATTTACAATGTGGGGGGCAGTTTAGGAGTTAATAGGTAGTTCATGGGTGTTAGTATACTGTAACATTTTTGTTATGAGTTTTGTGAACCATTTTTGTTTTGCAAAAATGTTAACTACTGGCCTTTGATCCCGGAATGGATTGATATGGTATAGGCTATAACGCTAGCGGAATAGCCGGACCGCACAACCTGTAATCCGGGTAAAATGAATATTCCACACTCAAAAGCCATTTTTTGAGTGTGGAATGTTTTCGTTGTGGTATAAGCTAAAATGCTAGCGTTATAGATGTGCTGCGCAACTTGTAATACGGGTGACCTGACTATTCTGCGTGCAAAGGCCAATTTTTAAGCGGTATAGCCGTACCGCAACACTTGTAATCTAGCTCATAGTCTTTTAAAAAAACGAAAATAAATTCAAGATCATGGGGCACAGCAGGAAAAGGGCGTTAAAAAGTCAGACAGAGCATTGAAGTAACATACTGTGAGAGATAACCAACTTATAAAAAAGGTATGCGTAACAGAATTTTTATAAAATGTGGATTTCAGAGTCACCTTAAAGGAACACTAAAGTCAAATTTAAACTTCCATATTCTGATAAAGTATACAATTTTAAAACAACTTTCTAATTCACTTCCATTCCATCAAAATGTGCAAAGCCATTTTATATGCAAACTTTGAGGCTCCAGCTTCTACTGAGCATGTGCAAGAATTAACAGTGTGCGTATATGCATTTTGTGATTGGCTGGTAGCTGTCACATGATGCTTGAGGAATGAAAATTGAACTAACTGAAATTTGTCAGAAACCCCCCCAAAAACAAAAAAACAAAAACATACTACTCCTTTGAAATTCAGAATAAGTGCATTGACTTTGAATTATGCAATTCTACTGTATTTAAAGGGAAATTAAACCCAACAATTTTCTTTCATGATTCAGATAGAAGAAAATTGTATAATATTTCAAAATTGTATGATCTATTATCAATTTTGCTTCATTCTCTTGGTATCCTTTTTTGAAGGAGTGCCAATGCACTACTGGGAGGTAGCTGAACACATTAATAAGTCAATGATAACGGGTATTTAATTGCAGCAACCAATCAGCAGCTAGCTCATGAGCCTACCTAGGTATGCTTTTCAACAAAAGATACTAAAGGAACAAAGCAAATTAGATAATGGAAGTATGTTCTATCTGAACTAGGAAAGATTGGTTTTCATGTCCCTTTAATCAATATCTCTGATAAAGACAACTTAACCATCACTTGCATTGGAGAGTCAATTCTGAGGGGCACAACCGTTAGTAATTAGAAAGCTTTAATGTGAGTGTATTGCACATGAGCACTGGGAGGTTACTCACAGCAGCTTCCTTGGCCTTGAACTCCTTCTCACGCTGCAGCCGATACTGCTCAATCTCAGCCTGTGCCTCCTCCTTGGCCTGCTTCAGCCTCCGATTCTTCCCTATAATGGTAGGGACCAATGAACACCACAGAGAGAAGAGTAGTAATAGGGAAAACAAAAAACATGGCCATAAATAGGAAGAGAGGGAATGGCCAGGGTATCACATACAGTAAAGGAAGACAGTGGAATAATGTACTATAAATGAGATAATACAGGAAGCTAAGCACATTACAGTAGGAGATTAACAAGGAACAGACAACAGACTGACGTACAACTGCAAGGCTCTCTGTATGATACACACCCCTTGTCACAGTCTATCATATATTCATTGTCACACACAAGAACCCCTAGCACTTCCCAGCTTCTGTCACATGCTGTGCGCTCAAGCAGCCTCCCTGATCTCAGTCATTTGCACATATTGTGCCTGCTCTGAGACTACCTCTGCAACCAGTTTCCCACTGTGGCACATGCCCTGTCACATGTAATGGGCATTCTATCTCAACCAACCGTAGCAGCTCTTGTTTTTCTGTCTTTGGAACGCATATTACCCTCTAAGAACCAAGCAGGTGACTCAGGTTTTCTGTCTCGTGTTCCCCATGTCTCCTGTCTTACACTACTGGTGCCTGTCAGCTGCCCAATAGGCGTCTCATGTTCCTTACACTGTCACACAGTAAGTCTGCTTAATATCAGCCATGGCTCCCTCTCTCTCTGCATCTCTAATACTTCCTGGTCTCTGTCATTTGCTACCTCTGTTTTCTGAGACACTCACCCTCAACATCTCACATTTTACAGTTTACGTTCCATAAATAGTCTTACACATGTGGTCTTGCATACAAATATATTGTCTCACACTAGCAGACGCAGTCTCTCGTACACGGAGTACACAGCCTAAGACCATCATATACAAGCATAGGCAGCCTCACGGTCACATACAGACCCTCATACACACGTACGCAGCCTCACGGTCACATACACCGCCTCACGGTCACATACAGACCCTCACACACACGTACACAGCCTCACGGGCACATACAGACCCTCACACACAGCCTCACGGGCACATACAGACCCTCACACACAGCCTCACGGGCACATACAGACCCTCATAACACAGCCTCACGGTCACATACAGACCCTCATAACACAGCCTCACGGTCACATACAGACCCTCATAACACAGCCTCACGGTCACATACAGACCCTCATAACACAGCCTCACGGTCACATACAGACCCTCATAACACAGCCTCACGGTCACATACAGACCCTCATAACACAGCCTCACGGTCACATACAGACCCTCTAACACAGCCTCACGGTCACATACAGACCCTCATACACAGCCTCACGGTCACATACAGACCCTCATACACAGCCTCACGGTCACATACAGACCCTCATACACAGCCTCACGGTCACATACAGACCCTCACACACAGCCTCACGGTCACATACAGACCCTCATAACACAGCCTCACGGTCACATACAGACCCTCATAACACAGCCTCACGGTCACATACAGACCCTCATAACACAGCCTCACGGTCACATACAGACCCTCATAACACAGCCTCACGGTCACATACAGACCCTCACACACAGCCTCACGGTCACATACAGACCCTCATAACACAGCCTCACGGTCACATACAGACCCTCATAACACAGCCTCACGGTCACATACAGACCCTCATAACACAGCCTCACGGTCACATACAGACCCTCATAACACAGCCTCACGGTCACATACAGACCCTCATAACACAGCCTCACGGGCACATACAGACCCTCATACACAGCCTCACGGGCACATACAGACCCTCATACACAGCCTCACGGGCACATACAGACCCTCATACACAGCCTCACGGTCACATACAGACCCTCATACACAGCCTCACGGTCACATACAGACCCTCACACACAGCCTCACGGTCACACACAGACCCTCATACACAGCCTCACGGTCACATACAGACCCTCATACACAGCCTCACGGTCACACACAGACCCTCATACACAGCCTCACGGGCACATACAGACCATCATACACAGCCTCACGGGCACATACAGACCATCATACACAGCCTCACAGGCAGATACAGACCCTCATACACAGCCTCACAGGCAGATACAGACCCTCATACACAGCCTCACAGGCAGATACAGACCCTCATACACAGCCTCACAGGCAGATACAGACCCTCATACACAGCCTCACAGGCAGATACAGACCCTCATACACAGCCTCACAGGCAGATACAGACCCTCATACACAGCCTCACAGGCAGATACAGACCCTCATACACAGCCTCACAGGCAGATACAGACCCTCATACACAGCCTCACAGGCAGATACAGACCCTCATACACAGCCTCACAGGCAGATACAGACCCTCACACACAGCCTCACAGGCAGATACAGACCCTCACACACAGCCTCACAGGCAGATACAGACCCTCATACACAGCCTCACAGGCAGATACAGACCCTCATACACAGCCTCACAGGCAGATACAGACCCTCATACACAGCCTCACAGGCAGATACAGACCCTCATACACAGCCTCACAGGCAGATACAGACCCTCATACACAGCCTCACAGGCAGATACAGACCCTCACACACAGCCTCACGGTCACACACAGACCCTCATACACAGCCTCACGGTCACACACAGACCCTCATACACAGCCTCACGGTCACACACAGACCCTCATACACAGCCTCACGGTCACATACAGACCCTCATACACAGCCTCACGGTCACATACAGACCCTCACACACAGCCTCACGGTCACATACAGACCCTCATACACAGCCTCAAGGGCACATACAGACCCTCATACACAGCCTCACGGTCACATACAGACCCTCATACACAGCCTCAAGGGCACATACAGACCCTCATACACAGCCTCACAGGCAGATACAGACCCTCATACACAGCCTCAAGGGCACATACAGACCCTCATACACAGCCTCACAGGCAGATACAGACCCTCATACACAGCCTCACGGTCACATACAGACCCTCATACACAGCCTCACAGGCAGATACAGACCCTCATACACAGCCTCACAGGCAGATACAGACCCTCATACACAGCCTCACAGGCAGATACAGACCCTCATACACAGCCTCACGGTCACATACAGACCCTCATACACAGCCTCACAGGCAGATACAGACCCTCATACACAGCCTCACAGGCAGATACAGACCCTCATACACAGCCTCACAGGCAGATACAGACCCTCATACACAGCCTCACGGTCACATACAGACCCTCATACACAGCCTCACAGGCAGATACAGACCCTCATACACAGCCTCACAGGCAGATACAGACCCTCACACACAGCCTCACGGTCACATACAGACCCTCATACACAGCCTCACAGGCAGATACAGACCCTCATACACAGCCTCACAGGCAGATACAGACCCTCATACACAGCCTCACAGGCAGATACAGACCCTCATACACAGCCTCACAGGCAGATACAGACCCTCATACACAGCCTCACAGGCAGATACAGACCCTCATACACAGCCTCACAGGCAGATACAGACCATCAAACACACGTACGCAGCCTCAGGGGCAGATACAGACCCTTATAAACAAACCTGTATACCCCCTTACAGACATATATAGTGTCTCGCTCACACATGTACACAGAGGATACTAACGTTTCCGAGCTTCGCCCACTCTCTCCGCCGCCCGTTTCTCGGCTTGGAGCAGCTGCTGGATACCGGCGGACTGGCTGGCCATGACTGAGTCTGACTAATTGACTTACTGACAGCAGCAACTAGTGATGATCCTCAGCTGATAGGTAGATCAGTATCACGTGACAGCCTAACTTTCCGTTCTAACCTCATAAGCTCCACTTCATCCTGTGATACCAAAAGCGACCAGCTGATCTCTGCGTCATCATTCACGTGACCGAACTGCCCCGCCTATCCATGGTTACCACGTATCCTACAGTGTACTGGCGCTTCCTGTATATGGTGTGTTCAAACTCATTCTGTACAAATCTGTATGCACCCCTTATACCCAGCCAAGTATACCCATAGACTGGCTCATATACACAACTACCCACATATTGTATGCACACATAATCCTATACTCATGGTACATACACAGCCATATACCCACATATTGTATGCACACATACTCCTATACACATGGTACATACACAGCCATATACCTACATATTGTATGCACACATAATCCTATACACATGGTACATACATAGCCATATACCCACATATTGTATGCACACATACTCCTATACACATGGTACATACACAGCCATATACCTACATATTGTATGCACACATAATCCTATACACATGGTACATACACAGCCATATACCCACATATTGTATGCACACATAATCCTATACACATGGTACATACACAGCCATATACCCACATATTGTATGCACACATAATCCTATACACATGGTACATACACAGCTATATACCTACATATTGTATGCACACATACTCCTATACACATGGTACATACACAGCCATATACCCACATATTGTATGCACACATAATCCTATACTCATGGTACATACACAGCCATATACCCACATATTGTATGCACACATAATCCTATACACATGGTACATACACAGCCATATACCCACATATTGTATGCACACATAATCCTATACACATGGTACATACACAGCCATATACCTACATATTGTATGCACACATAATCCTATACACATGGTACATACACAGCTATATACCTACATATTGTATGCACACATAATCCTATACACATGGTACTTACACAGCTATATACCCACATATTGTATGCACACATAATCCTATACTCATGGTACATACACAGCCATATACCCACATATTGTATGCACACATACTCCTATACTCATGGTACATACACAGCCATATACCTACATATTGTATGCACACATAATCCTATACACATGGTACATACACAGCTATATACCCACATATTGTATGCACACATAATCCTATACTCATGGTACATACACAGCTATATACCTACATATTGTATGCACACATAATCCTATACACATGGTACATACACAGCTATATACCTACATATTGTATGCACACATAATCCTATACTCATGGTACATACACAGCCATATACCTACATATTGTATGCACACATAATCCTATACACATGGTACATACACAGCCATATACCCACATATTGTATGCACACATAATCCTATACACATGGTACATACACAGCCATATACCCACATATTGTATGCACACATAATCCTATACACATGGTACATACACAGCCATATACCCACATATTGTATGCACACATAATCCTATACTCATGGTACATACACAGCCATATACCCACATATTGTATGCACACATAATCCTATACACATGGTACATACACAGCCATATACCCACATATTGTATGCACACATACTCCTATACACATGGTACATACACAGCCATATACCTACATATTGTATGCACACATAATCCTATACACATGGTACATACACAGCCATATACCCACATATTGTATGCACACATAATCCTATACACATGGTACATACACAGCCATATACCCACATATTGTATGCACACATACTCCTATACTCATGGTACATACACAGCCATATACCCACATATTGTATGCACACATACTCCTATACACATGGTACATACACAGCTATATACCCACATATTGTATGCACACATAATCCTATACTCATGGTACATACACAGCTATATACCTACATATTGTATGCACACATAATCCTATACACATGGTACATACACAGCTATATACCTACATATTGTATGCACACATAATCCTATACTCATGGTACATACACAGCCATATACCTACATATTGTATGCACACATAATCCTATACACATGGTACATACACAGCCATATACCCACATATTGTATGCACACATAATCCTATACACATGGTACATACACAGCCATATACCCACATATTGTATGCACACATAATCCTATACACATGGTACATACACAGCCATATACCCACATATTGTATGCACACATAATCCTATACTCATGGTACATACACAGCCATATACCCACATATTGTATGCACACATAATCCTATACACATGGTACATACACAGCCATATACCCACATATTGTATGCACACATACTCCTATACACATGGTACATACACAGCCATATACCTACATATTGTATGCACACATAATCCTATACACATGGTACATACACAGCCATATACCCACATATTGTATGCACACATAATCCTATACACATGGTACATACACAGCCATATACCCACATATTGTATGCACACATACTCCTATACACATGGTACATACACAGCCATATACCCACATATTGTATGCACACATAATCCTATACACATGGTACATACACAGCCATATACCTACATATTGTATGCACACATAATCCTATACTCATGGTACATACACAGCCATATACCCACATATTGTATGCACACATAATCCTATACACATGGTACATACACAGCCATATACCCACATATTGTATGCACACATAATCCTATACACATGGTACATACACAGCCATATACCCACATATTGTATGCACACATAATCCTATACACATGGTACATACACAGCTATATACCTACATATTGTATGCACACATACTCCTATACACATGGTACATACACAGCCATATACCTACATATTGTATGCACACATAATCCTATACACATGGTACATACACAGCCATATACCCACATATTGTATGCACACATAATCCTATACACATGGTACATACACAGCCATATACCTACATATTGTATGCACACATAATCCTATACACATGGTACATACACAGCCATATACCCACATATTGTATGCACACATAATCCTATACACATGGTACATACACAGCCATATACCCACATATTGTATGCACACATACTCCTATACACATGGTACATACACAGCCATATACCCACATATTGTATGCACACATACTCCTATACACATGGTACATACACAGCTATATACCTACATATTGTATGCACACATACTCCTATACACATGGTACATACACAGCTATATACCCACATATTGTATGCACACATAATCCTATACACATGGTACCTACACAGCCATATACCTACATATTGTATGCACACATAATCCTATACACATGGTACATACACAGCCATATACCTACATATTGTATGCACACATAATCCTATACACATGGTACATACACAGCCATATACCCACATATTGTATGCACACATAATCCTATACACATGGTACATACACAGCCATATACCTACATATTGTATGCACACATAATCCTATACACATGGTACATACACAGCCATATACCCACATATTGTATGCACACATAATCCCTATACACATGGTACATACACAGCCATACACCTACATATTGTATGCACACATAATCCTATACACATGGTACATACACAGCCATATACCCACATATTGTATGCACACATAATCCTATACACATGGTACATACACAGCCATATACCTACATATTGTATGCACACATAATCCTATACACATGGTACATACACAGCCATATACCCACATATTGTATGCACACATAATCCTATACACATGGTACTTACACAGCCATATACCTACATATTGTATGCACACATAATCCTATACACATGGTACATACACAGCCATATACCCACATATTGTATGCACACATAATCCTATACACATGGTACATACACAGCCATATACCCACATATTGTATGCACACATAATCCTATACACATGGTACATACACAGCCATATACCCACATATTGTATGCACACATAATCCTATACACATGGTACATACACAGCTGTATACCCACATATTGTATGCACACATATATCCCTATACACATGGTACATACACAGCCATATACCCACATATTGTATGCACACATATATCCCTATACACATGGTACATACACAGCCATATACCCACATATTGTATGCACACATAATCCTATACACATGGTACATACACAGCCATATACCCACATATTGTATGCACACATACTCCTATACACATGGTACTTACACAGCCATATACCCACATATTGTATGCACACATACTCCTATACACATGGTACATACACAGCCATATACCCACATATTGTATGCACACATACTCCTATACACATGGTACATACACAGCTATATACCTACATATTGTATGCACACATACTCCTATACACATGGTACATACACAGCTATATACCCACATATTGTATGCACACATAATCCTATACACATGGTACCTACACAGCCATATACCTACATATTGTATGCACACATAATCCTATACACATGGTACATACACAGCCATATACCTACATATTGTATGCACACATAATCCTATACACATGGTACATACACAGCCATATACCCACATATTGTATGCACACATAATCCTATACACATGGTACCTACACAGCCATATACCTACATATTGTATGCACACATAATCCTATACACATGGTACATACACAGCCATATACCCACATATTGTATGCACACATATATCCCTATACACATGGTACATACACAGCCATACACCTACATATTGTATGCACACATAATCCTATACACATGGTACATACACAGCCATATACCCACATATTGTATGCACACATAATCCTATACACATGGTACCTACACAGCCATATACCTACATATTGTATGCACACATAATCCTATACACATGGTACATACACAGCCATATACCCACATATTGTATGCACACATAATCCTATACACATGGTACTTACACAGCCATATACCTACATATTGTATGCACACATAATCCTATACACATGGTACATACACAGCCATATACCCACATATTGTATGCACACATAATCCTATACACATGGTACATACACAGCCATATACCCACATATTGTATGCACACATAATCCTATACACATGGTACATACACAGCCATATACCCACATATTGTATGCACACATAATCCTATACACATGGTACATACACAGCTGTATACCCACATATTGTATGCACACATATATCCCTATACACATGGTACATACACAGCCATATACCCACATATTGTATGCACACATATATCCCTATACACATGGTACATACACAGCCATATACCCACATATTGTATGCACACATAATCCTATACACATGGTACATACACAGCCATATACCCACATATTGTATGCACACATAATCCTATACACATGGTACATACACAGCCATATACCTACATATTGTATGCACACATAATCCTATACACATGGTACATACACAGCCATATACCTACATATTATATGCACACATAATCCTATACACATAGTACATACACAGCCATATACCCACATATTGTATGCACACATAATCCTATACTCATGGTACATACACTGCTATATACCTACATATTGTATGCACACATAATCCTATACACATGGTACATACACTGCTATATACCTACATATTGTATGCACACATAATCCTATACACATGGTACATACACAGCCATATACCCACATATTGTATGCACACATAATCCTATACACATGGTACATACACAGCCATATACCTACATATTGTATGCACACATAATCCTATACACATGGTACATACACAGCCATATACCCACATATTGTATGCACACATATATCCCTATACACATGGTACATACACAGCCATATACCTACATATTGTATGCACACATAATCCTATACACATGGTACATACACAGCCATATACCCACATATTGTATGCACACATAATCCTATACACATGGTACATACACAGCCATATACCCACATATTGTATGCACACATAATCCTATACACATGGTATATACACAGCCATATACCTACATATTGTATGCACACATAATCCTATACACATGGTACCTACACAGCCATATACCTACATATTGTATGCACACATAATCCTATACACATGGTACATACACAGCCATATACCTACATATTGTATGCACACATAATCCTATACACATGGTACATACACAGCCATATACCCACATATTGTATGCACACATAATCCTATACACATGGTACCTACACAGCCATATACCTACATATTGTATGCACACATAATCCTATACACATGGTACATACACAGCCATATACCCACATATTGTATGCACACATATATCCCTATACACATGGTACATACACAGCCATATACCTACATATTGTATGCACACATAATCCTATACACATGGTACATACACAGCCATATACCCACATATTGTATGCACACATAATCCTATACACATGGTACCTACACAGCCATATACCTACATATTGTATGCACACATAATCCTATACGCATGGTACATACACTGCTATATACCTACATATTGTATGCACACATAATCCTATACACATGGTACATACACAGCCATATACCCACATATTGTATGCACACATAATCCTATACACATGGTACATACACAGCCATATACCCACATATTGTATGCACACATAATCCTATACACATGGTACTTACACAGCCATATACCTACATATTGTATGCACACATATTCCTATACACATGGTACATACACAGCCATATACCTACATATTGTATGCACACATAATCCTATACACATGGTACATACACAGCCATATACCCACATATTGTATGCACACATAATCCTATACACATGGTACATACACAGCCATATACCCACATATTGTATGCACACATAATCCTATACACATGGTACATACACAGCTGTATACCCACATATTGTATGCACACATATATCCCTATACACATGGTACATACACAGCCATATACCCACATATTGTATGCACACATATATCCCTATACACATGGTACATACACAGCCATATACCCACATATTGTATGCACACATAATCCTATACACATGGTACATACACAGCTGTATACCCACATATTGTATGCACACATAATCCTATACACATGGTACTTACACAGCCATATACCCACATATTGTATGCACACATAATCCTATACACATGGTACATACACAGCCATATACCTACATATTGTATGCACACATAATCCTATACACATAGTACATACACAGCCATATACCCACATATTGTATGCACACATAATCCTATACACATGGTACATACACAGCCATATACCCACATATTGTATGCACACATAATCCTATACACATGGTACATACACAGCCATATACCTACATATTGTATGCACACATAATCCTATACTCATGGTACATACACAGCCATATACCCACATATTGTATGCACACATAATCCTATACTCATGGTACATACACAGCCATATACCCACATATTGTATGCACACATAATCCTATACACATGGTACATACATAGCCATATACCCACATATTGTATGCACACATAATCCTATACACATAGTACATACACAGCTATATACCTACATATTGTATGCACACATACTCCTATACACATGGTACATACACAGCCATATACCTACATATTGTATGCACACATAATCCTATACACATGGTACATACACAGCCATATACCCACATATTGTATGCACACATAATCCTATACACATGGTACATACACAGCCATATACCTACATATTGTATGCACACATAATCCTATACACATGGTACATACACAGCCATATACCCACATATTGTATGCACACATAATCCTATACACATGGTACATACACAGCCATATACCCACATATTGTATGTACACATACTCCTATACACATGGTACATACACAGCCATATACCCACATATTGTTTGCACACATAATCCTATACACATGGTACATACACAGCTATATACCTACATATTGTATGCACACATACTCCTATACACATGGTACATACACAGCTATATACCCACATATTGTATGCACACATAATCCTATACACATGGTACCTACACAGCCATATACCTACATATTGTATGCACACATAATCCTATACACATGGTACATACACAGCCATATACCTACATATTGTATGCACACATAATCCTATACACATGGTACATACACAGCCATATACCCACATATTGTATGCACACATAATCCTATACACATGGTACCTACACAGCCATATACCTACATATTGTATGCACACATAATCCTATACACATGGTACATACACAGCCATATACCCACATATTGTATGCACACATATATCCCTATACACATGGTACATACACAGCCATATACCTACATATTGTATGCACACATAATCCTATACACATGGTACATACACAGCCATATACCCACATATTGTATGCACACATAATCCTATACACATGGTACCTACACAGCCATATACCTACATATTGTATGCACACATAATCCTATACACATGGTACATACACAGCCATATACCCACATATTGTTTGCACACATAATCCTATACACATGGTACTTACACAGCCATATACCTACATATTGTATGCACACATAATCCTATACACATGGTACATACACAGCCATATACCTACATATTGTATGCACACATAATCCTATACACATGGTACATACACAACCATATACCCACATATTGTATGCACACATAATCCTATACACATGGTACATACACAGCCATATACCCACATATTGTATGCACACATAATCCTATACACATGGTACATACACAGCTGTATACCCACATATTGTATGCACACATATATCCCTATACACATGGTACATACACAGCCATATACCCACATATTGTATGCACACATATATCCCTATACACATGGTACATACACAGCCATATACCCACATATTGTATGCACACATAATCCTATACACATGGTACATACACAGCTGTATACCCACATATTGTATGCACACATAATCCTATACACATGGTACTTACACAGCCATATACCCACATATTGTATGCACAAATAATCCTATACACATGGTACATACACAGCCATATACCTACATATTGTATGCACACATAATCCTATACACATAGTACATACACAGCCATATACCCACATATTGTATGCACACATAATCCTATACACATGGTACATACACAGCCATATACCCACATATTGTATGCACACATAATCCTATACACATGGTACATACACAGCCATATACCTACATATTGTATGCACACATAATCCTATACACATGGTACATACACAGCCATATACCTACATATTGTATGCACACATAATCCTATACACATAGTACATACACAGCCATATACCCACATATTGTATGCACACATAATCCTATACTCATGGTACATACACTGCTATATACCTACATATTGTATGCACACATAATCCTATACACATGGTACATACACTGCTATATACCTACATATTGTATGCACACATAATCCTATACACATGGTACATACACAGCCATATACCCACATATTGTATGCACACATAATCCTATACACATGGTACATACACAGCCATATACCTACATATTGTATGCACACATAATCCTATACACATGGTACATACACAGCCATATACCCACATATTGTATGCACACATATATCCCTATACACATAGTACATACACAGCCATATACCCACATATTGTATGCACACATAATCCTATACACATGGTACATACACAGCCATATACCCACATATTGTATGCACACATAATCCTATACACATGGTACATACACAGCCATATACCTACATATTGTATGCACACATAATCCTATACACATGGTACATACACAGCCATATACCTACATATTGTATGCACACATAATCCTATACACATAGTACATACACAGCCATATACCCACATATTGTATGCACACATAATCCTATACTCATGGTACATACACTGCTATATACCTACATATTGTATGCACACATAATCCTATACACATGGTACATACACTGCTATATACCTACATATTGTATGCACACATAATCCTATACACATGGTACATACACAGCCATATACCCACATATTGTATGCACACATAATCCTATACACATGGTACATACACAGCCATATACCTACATATTGTATGCACACATAATCCTATACACATGGTACATACACAGCCATATACCCACATATTGTATGCACACATATATCCCTATACACATGGTACATACACAGCCATATACCTACATATTGTATGCACACATAATCCTATACACATGGTACATACACAGCCATATACCCACATATTGTACGCACACATAATCCTATACACATGGTACATACACAGCCATATACCTACATATTGTATGCACACATAATCCTATACACATGGTACTTACACAGCCATATACCCACATATTGTATACACACATAATCCTATACACATGGTACATACACAGCCATATACCCACATATTGTATGCACACATAATCCTATACACATAGTACATACACAGCCATATACCCACATATTGTATGCACACATAGTCCTATACACATGGTACATACACAGCCATATACCTACATATTGTATGCACACATAATCCTATACACATGGTACATACACAGCCATATACCTACATATTGTATGCACACATAATCCTATACACATGGTACTTACACAGCCATATACCCACATATTGTATGCACACATAATCCTATACACATGGATGGTACATACACAGCCATATACCCACATATTGTATGCACACATAATCCTATACACATGGTACATACACAGCCATATACCTACATATTGTATGCACACATAATCCTATACACATGGTACATACACAGCCATATACCTACATATTGTATGCACACATAATCCTATACACATGGTACTTACACAGCCATATACCCACATATTGTATGCACACATAATCCTATACACATGGATGGTACATACACAGCCATATACCCACATATTGTATGCACACATAATCCTATACACATGGTACATACACAGCCATATACCCACATATTGTATGCACACATACTCCTATACACATGGTACATACACAGCCATATACCCACATATTGTATGCACACATAATCCTATACACATGGTACATACACAGCTATATACCTACATATTGTATGCACACATAATCCTATACTCATGGTACATACACAGCCATATACCTACATATTGTATGCACACATAATCCTATACTCATGGTACATACACAGCCATATACCCACATATTGTATGCACACATAATCCTATACACATGGTACATACACAGCCATATACCCACATATTGTATGCACACATACTCCTATACACATGGTACATACACAGTTATATACCTACATATTGTATGCACACATAATCCTATACACATGGTACTTACACAGCCATATACCTACATATTGTATGCACACATAATCCTATACACATGGTACTTACACAGCCATATACCCACATATTGTATGCACACATAATCCTATACACATGGTACATACACAGCTGTATACCCACATATTGTATGCACACATAATCCTATACTCATGGTACATACACAGCCATATACCCACATATTGTATGCACACATAATCCTATACACATGGTACATACACAGCCATATACCCACATATTGTATGCACACATACTCCTATACACATGGTACATACACAGTTATATACCTACATATTGTATGCACACATACTCCTATACACATGGTACATACACAGCCATATACCCACATATTGTATGCACACATAATCCTATACACATGGTACATACACAGCCATATACCCACATATTGTATGCACACATAATCCTATACACATGGTACATACACAGCCATATACCCACATATTGTATGCACACATAATCCTATACACATGGTACATACACAGCCATATACCCACATATTGTATGCACACATAATCCTATACTCATGGTACATACACAGCCATATACCTACATATTGTATGCACACATAATCCTATACACATGGTACTTACACAGCCATATACCTACATATTGTATGCACACATATTCCTATACGCATGGTACTTACACTGCTATATACCCACATATTGTATGCACACATAATCCTATGCACATGGTACATACACAGCCATATACCCACATATTGTATGCACACATAATCCTATACACATGGTACATACACAGCCATATACCCACATATTGTATGCACACATAATCCTATACACATGGTACATACACAGCCATATACCCACATATTGTATGCACACATAATCCTATACACATGGTACATACACAGCCATATACCCACATATTGTATGCACACATAATCCTATACACATGGTACATACACAGCCATATACCCACATATTGTATGCACACATAATCCTATACACATGGTACATACACAGCCATATACCTACATATTGTATGCACACATAATCCTATACACATGGTACATACACAGCCATATACCCACATATTGTATGCACACATAATCCTATACACATGGTACATACACAGCCATATACCCACATATTGTATGCACACATAATCCTATACACATGGTACTTACACTGCTATATACCTACATATTGTATGCACACATATATCCCTATACACATGGTACATACACAGCCATATACCCACATATTGTATGCACACATAATCCTATACACATGGTACTTACACAGCCATATACCTACATATTGTATGCACACATAATCCTATACACATGGTACATACACAGCCATATACCCACATATTGTATGCACACATAATCCTATACACATGGTACATACACAGCCATATACCCACATATTGTATGCACACATAATCCTATACACATGGTACATACACAGCCATATACCTACATATTGTATGCACACATAATCATATACTCATGGTACATACACTGCTATATACCTACATATTGTATGCACACATATATCCCTATACACATAGTACATACACAGCCATATACCTACATATTGTATGCACACATAATCCTATACACATGGTACATACACAGCCATATACCCACATATTGTATGCACACATACTCCTATACACATGGTACATACACAGCCATATACCTACATATTGTATGCACACATAATCCTATACACATGGTACATACACAGCCATATACCTACATATTGTATGCACACATAATCCTATACACATGGTACCTACACAGCCATATACCCACATATTGTATGCACACATAATCCTATACACATGGTACATACACAGCCATATACCTACATATTGTATGCACACATAATCCTATACACATGGTACTTACACTGCTATATACCTACATATTGTATGCACACATAATCCTATACACATGGTACATACACAGCCATATACCTACATATTGTATGCACACATAATCCTATACACATGGTACATACACAGCCATATACCTACATATTGTATGCACACATAATCCTATACACATGGTACTTACACTGCTATATACCTACATATTGTATGCACACTGTAGCGGAGGGCAATATTAAAATACTCCCAATAAGGGGGCGGAGTTAACTGCCAGCAGAGGCAGACGTGTCTGAGGAGAGCTCCTGCAACTAATACCCTAAAAGTGTATAATAAAGGGTATTCTTATTTACATTTGGGGGTATTCTGGACATACTCAAGCCTATAACATCAGCTTACTATCCCCCATTTGAAACTTGGGGGCTTTTGGGAAACTTCGGACTACTGGCGCCCCAAGTATACCATTGCTGCCGCTTGCTCCTAATACAGGGCTTCCTACTCGCTCCGGAGGGTCGGGGATCCGCTCCGGAGCAGAAGATCTCCACCACCTCGCCAGCCAAGGGACCGGCTGCTTAGAATTACCTGCGGCTGAAGTCTGAGCCACATAGCTCTCCGTGCCGCCTCACCGGAAGGTTGCCCTTTCTGCGGACCGCTCGCCCGGCCCTGCCGTTAGTCACCTCGGGTGTGACACAGCTTGTCCAGAACTTGTGGGCTCTAACTCGCTGCCCAGACACACCGGGACCATGCGCGCCTTAACGGATTAGGGCGCGAAGATCCGCCATCTTAGTTGCAGCCTTCTCCCTCCGTGGTGGCGCGGCCTGCCTGGGAGGGCTCCCGGAGCCTCACTTACCCAGCCACTTGCGCTATCACCAGTTACCAACCTTCCGGCCCTGTGGCAGACGACCCCTGCTGTGTCCCTGGATTGCTGGGACACAGGAGTAGCTACAAGTACTGCAGCAGTTGTGGTGACAGCCTACGGACCTAATCCACTTCAGACCGGGGCAGGTGAGTTAACCCCATTTTAAACACTTGCAGCCTGGGGGTTACATAAACTGGTCACCTAGCCCTCTTACCCTCCTCCTGCCTCTCCTGAGGACAAAAGTTAAACGGACTACGTATCACTATCTTGCCTGCAGAGCCCCAGGTCCTACCCAGTCTGGCTTTTACAGGCCCACCTACAGCTCCACAAGGCCCATAGGGCTAGAACAGACTTTTTGGCCTTGAGACTTACAACAAAGGTGGTCTGGTATCATCTCAAAGTCATTCTGATCATCCATGGTCGCCCACTAAAAGGCAGGCCCCCATATAACAAAGTATACACAAGAAACACCTGCTCTTATTAACCCAGTGAATCAGCACTTTTTGTTTTCATAATCCCAACATATTCCTTCTGGGGACACTCCTCACCACTGTATAGAATAACAGTTGTATGGACATTACTGGGACTGAACATTAATTTAGTGTCATAGCTGCTGCGTCAGCTCAGGTGTCCTTGAACTTTTTGCACAGGGTGTAGTGTAATTGATTTAACCTGCCTTTTCCTCCTTACAGGTATATGTTTATGGTGCACACTTCACATAGGGCTAGCACAACATCTCATAACAATGACAAATCAGTTTCACTTTATTACTGACATAATCTAACTCTGATACACAGGCCTCATTTCTGATATTACTGTGAAGGATACGGATCTAGATGTGGAATTAGGCAGGAGCTTTTATATCCTGCTTTATTCTTGTATAGACCTAGGCCACACTGTTAGCCCCGATCAGATTTCATACACACTCCTTGCCACACACTCAAGTAAACAAGTCTTGCCAAGTTTACACTTACACATAACACATTAAAAGGCCCCACCATCAAAGCAAAGCCCAGATTTAAATAACCCCATATTGGTATTTACTGCCCGCATTTAGGCTTTAAGGTGCACACTTTATATTAGTCCTGCGCATAGCTGTTGCAAAATTCTGGTACTAATCACATCTATAGGTCATTTCTCAAAATACACCCGCGTGAACAATTCAGGTCAAGATCACGCCTAGGATTTAGGACGCTATAGAGCTCATATTAACCTGCCACCTGGCCTTAGCATTTTCTTTACAAAGGTGCTGCAATAAGCTCTGTGTATCTGATCCGCTACTGTATTGGTTTGACATACACCTAGTTTGTCTTTCTGTATGTCCTTATTGCTCTGTGTTTTTGTGATAGTCCTGTGGGTCCCGCTACACGGGACGGGCTGCATTGGTCCCCCTCGCGCCTCCTCCGCTCCGGCCCAGCTAGTCTGGGTTGGTCACTTCCACTTCCCCTTTCCCTTCCTCTTGGTCGTATCCCCCTTCCTGAGGTGCATGGGGGCTCTTTGGAGCCGTCAACATTGCTGCAGTGTAGTACTATGTGCTAGGTGTTACTCCTTGCGAGGACAGTGCGGGCCCCGCTCTTACAGCATACCATATATTGCTAATGTATTATCCAGGTGTTGAAATTTAACCCTTTTAACCCTGAGTTTAGTCCAGGGCCTTAACGACTTCTCTGTGGGTATGTGGTCAGGGTGGGCCTGGTCTCCACCATACTGACAAACTCCTTGGTCTCCTTTAACCATCAATCATGTCACACTCAGCTAGAAAGAACTCCAAGACCCAAGCGGCCTCGAAGCAGACTGTTCTAGACCATTTCTCTCAACCGTGCAAGAAACCTCCCTCTGTGAGCAAGGACATTAGCGACCCAGAATCTCAAGATGAAGGTTTGCAATCAAGTTCTCAGTCTGTTGCGCATCTTAACCACTACATTACCGAAAGTACTCTCCAGAAACTCCTCGCAGCTCAGACTAAATCTATCACGGCTGAGATTCAGAGAAGTTCGGCTGAACTTAAAAGAGAAATACAAGAAATAGGAGATAGGGTTGATTCCCTCGAACGGCAACAAGACGATCTGGCTAGCGATAACTCAAACCTCCTGGCCTACGCAGAAAATCTGGCCGAACAAATCTCCCAGCTGGAGCTGAAGCTGGCAGATGTGGAGGACAGAGCTAGGAGGAACAATACAGGGAGTGCAGAATTATTAGGCAAGTTGTATTTTTGAGGATTAATTTTATTATTGAACAACAACCATGTTCTCAATGAACCCAAAAAACTCATTAATATCAAAGCTGAATAGTTTTGGAAGTAGTTTTTAGTTTGTTTTTAGTTATAGCTATTTTAGGGGGATATCTGTGTGTGCAGGTGACTATTGCTGTGCATAATTATTAGGCAACTTAACAAAAAACAAATATATACCCATTTCAATTATTTAATTTTACCAGTGAAACCAATATAACATCTCAACATTCACAAATATACATTTCTGACATTCAAAAACAAAACAGTGACCAATATAGCCACCTTTCTTTGCAAGGACACTCAAAAGCCTGCCATCCATGGATTCTGTCAGTGTTTTGATCTGTTCACCATCAACATTGCGTGCAGCAGCAACCACAGCCTCCCAGACCCTGTTCAGAGAGGTGTACTGTTTTCCCTCCTTGTAAATCTCACATTTGATGATGGACCACAGGTTCTCAATGGGGTTCAGATCAGGTGAACAAGGAGGCCATGTCATTAGATTTTCTTCTTTTATACCCTTTCTTGCCAGCCACGCTGTGGAGTACTTGGACGCGTGTGATGGAGCATTGTCCTGCATGAAAATCATGTTTTTCTTGAAGGATGCAGACTTCTTCCTGTACCACTGCTTGAAGAAGGTGTCTTCCAGAAACTGGCAGTAGGACTGGGAGTTGAGCTTGACTCAATCCTCAACCCGAAAAGGCCCCACAAGCTCATCTTTGATGATACCAGCCCAAACCAGTACTCCACCTCCACCTTGCTGGCGTCTGAGTCGGACTGGAGCTCTCTGCCCTTTACCAATCCAGCCACGGGCCCATCCATCTGGCCCATCAAGACTCACTCTCATTTCATCAGTCCATAAAACCTTTGAAAAATCAGTCTTGAGATATTTCTTGGCCCAGTCTTGACGTTTCAGCTTGTGTGTCTTGTTCAGTGGTGGTCGTCTTTCAGCCTTTCTTACCTTGGACATGTCTCTGAGTATTGCACACCTTGTGCTTTTGGGCACTCCAGTGATGTTGCAGCTCTGAAATATGGCCAAACTGGTGGCAAGTGGCATCTTGGCAGCTGCACGCTTGACTTTTCTCAGTTCATGGGCAGTTATTTTGCGTCTTGGTTTTTCCACACGCTTCTTGCGACCCTGTTGACTATTTTGAATGAAACGCTTGATTGTTCGATGATCACGCTTCAGAAGCTTTGCAATTTTAAGAGTGCTGCATCCCTCTGCAAGATATCTCACTATTTTTGACTTTTCTGAGCCTGTCAAGTCCTTCTTTTGACCCATTTTGCCAAAGGAAAGGAAGTTGCCTAATAATTATGCACACCTGATATAGGGTGTTGATGTCATTAGACCACACCCCTTCTCATTACAGAGATGCACATCACCTAATATGCTTAATTGGTAGTAGGCTTTCACGCCTATACAGCTTGGAGTAAGACAACATGCATAAAGAGGATGATGTGGTCAAAATACTCATTTGCCTAATAATTCTGCACTCCCTGTATAAGATTTAGAGGCATACCTGAGACGGTAAACACGGGTGGTTTACAGGAATTTCTCACAGCTTTGTTCACCGCATATTTGGGACCTCTGGAAGGCAACATGCATGCTATGGAGAGGGCCCACAGGGCTCTCCGGCCACGTTCAGTATCATCAGATAAACCGAGAGATGTGGTCGTCTGCTTCCACCACTTTACCTTCAAAGACCGGTTGATGCAGGCAGCATACAACAGACCTACTTTGCCCGATAATCTCAAAGATATCCAACTCTTACCTGACCTCTCCTCACATACCTTGCAACAACGAAAGCTCTATGCTCCAATCACTACTCAGTTGAGGAAAGCAGGGATCAAATATAGGTGGGGATTCCCCACTAAGCTGATTGTGACTAAGGACAATCAAACCCACACAGTCTCTTCACCTTCTATGGGAGGCACTCTACTAGCTAATTGGGGCCTTCAACCTGCCCCCAGCAACCAGCAAGAGTCTCGCTCCAGGTTGAGGGTCACAGCTCCTGAGTGGTCTGTCAAAGAACAAAGACCAAAGCGGTCAAAACCGAACCCCCCTGACCACACCCTGAGGCCTCAAGCCTCACCCACTTGAGATTGTCGGCATGCATTTCAATACCACGGTCCGGTTCATATACTGTGATTTGTTTTCATTTTCAATATTCATTGTAACTAATTTAGGTTAATGTTTAAGTTGATATACATGGTTAATTAGCTATTATGTGATTTTCTTATAGTTGAGCGGGGCTATTTGCACTAGTCCCTCTGTCTTTTAAACAAGGTTAACTCCCCCCCAATTTCTGGTGCCCATTCTAGGGCCCCACATAGGTGGACTACTTCCACTTGCTATCCTCCATCCTCCCCTCCATCCAACCTTTGACCCTACCCTCCTCTCCCTCCCCCCCCCCAGGAATTCTAAATGGCCTCCCTCAGATTCCTCACTCATAATGTCAGAGGCCTCAACATGGTGGGCAAGAGATGCCTTCTATCGCGATCCCTCCGTCACCACGGAGCGGACGTGGCCTTCCTTCAGGAGACGCACCTCCTAGCGGACTCCTCCCCCCCCCCACATTTCCAAGGACTTCCCAGTATTTGAGGCGGCTTCCTTCACAAAGAAAGCTAGAGGGGTAGCCGTCCTAATACACAAAAGAGTGGCTTACGAGCCACTCTTTATATTCAGAGACCCTCAGGCTAGATATCTCATCCTTATATGTAATTTAGATCATGTCACTTACACCCTTGTTTCGGTCTATCTCCCAAACTCACTTCAACCCAGATACCTCAGGAAAGTCCTTCTGCATGTGGAGAAGGTCAAACAAGGCAGAGTTATCCTCGCTGGTGACCTGAACATGGTATGGGATGAGAAGATGGATAGGAAAACAGGCCCCTCTAAGAAACTCCCCTCCAACCACGACCCTACCAGTCGTAGGTTCCGGGAACTTATTTGCCAGTTCACGTATTTTGACATTTGGAGGTCCATACATCCTCTAGACAAAGATTTCACCCACTTCTCCCACCCTAACTCTACACACTCTAGGCTTGACTTCTTTTTTTGCCACCCTACTGACCTAGATCTGGTCCGCTCCGTAAATATTCACCTCACCCCGTGGTCAGATCATGACCTTATCACCTTAGATGTGGAGACTGCCACACCATCTCCTTTCGGAGGTCCCGTTTAGAGAAGAGATCAGGAAAGAGATTTGCTTCACCCTCCAGACCAATGACACCCCAGAAGTTAGTGAGAATACTATCTGGGGGGCATTTAAGGCTACTCTACGAGGCCTTTTCATTCGTAAGCAAACTCATCTCAGGAGACAAGCAGGCCTTTCCCTCTCCCAAGCACATAGCAGACTGCGGGTGCTTGAAACCCAACGGCGGATCTCGGACTCGGTAGCCTACAAATCTGAGGTGGAAGACCTTAGACGGCACATATGCCAATTAGAATTCCGTAAAACACAATCCAATCTCCTCCGTCTGAAACACCTCCTATACTCCAAGGGCAATAAAGCAGATTCTTTACTAGCCAATAAAATCAGGCAGCGTGCAGGTGCCACTCGTATTCATGAAATCAAACAGGGTGGCTGTTCATTCCGACTTCCTTCCCAGATTGGCCAACAGTTTCATAAGTTCTATTCTGAACTTTATAATATAGGCACTACCACGACGCACGGGAAAGCCCCCTCAGAAAACATTGATTCCTTCCTTCACTCCCTTGAGCTTCCCACCCTTGATGACTCACATAAAGAGTGCATCGACTCCCCGATTACGAGCCAGGAGGTTAAATTGGTTATTAAAAAGCTAAAATCTCTTAAAGCCCCTGGTCCTGATGGCTTCACTGCCATTTTCTACAAGACATACCTAGCAGAACTCGCCCCTATGCTTACCAGATTTTTCAATAAGGCTATGTCCACAGGGAAATTGGACAAGGAATTCCTTGACGCCTCCATCATTACCATTCCCAAACCCAATAAAGATCCTACCCTTTGCGCTAATTATCGACCCATTTCACTCATCAATACCGACGTTGAGATCTACGCCAAAATCCTGGCTAATCGGCTAGCAAAATTGCTCCCAACACTTATTGACCCAGACCAGGTCGGGTTCATACCAGGGAGGGAAGGCCCAGATAACACCAGGAGGCTCCTTAACATACTCCTAGAGGCCAAGAGACTGAATAGGCCACTTGCGGTGCTCTCTCTGGATGCCGAGAAGGCCTTTGACCGCGTCAGATGGGAATACCTCTGGCGGGTCTTAGAGAACGTCCAGTTCCCTACACGAATTATTTTGGCAATTAAAGCTTTATATTCCTCCCCGGTGGCCTTGGTGAGAGGACTGGGGTTTGACCCCACTCCTTTCCCTATCTCTAATGGCACCCGTCAGGGTTGCCCTCTTTCCCCGATTCTGTTCGCACTGGCCATGGAGCCTCTGGCTGCGGCCATCAGGACGGATAATGAGATTTCCGGAATCACCCTACACGGTACGGTCCACAAAGTAGCCCTATTTGCAGATGACACTACCCTGTTCTTCTCCAGTCCCTCTCGAGAGATCCCGAGACTCCTGTCCCTCCTAGAGACATTCAGTTCCTTGTCGTACTATAAATTGAATCACTCGAAATCTGAACTATACACCTCTGGGTTTCCCGAGGAGGTCTCCAAAAACTTATGTAAAAAATATAAGTTTATCCCCAGCCTTAAGTACGTATCCCATCTCGGAGTTAAATTATCCAATTCCCTCCCTCAAATTCTTGAGGATAACCTCAAACCACTCTTGACCGAACTAAGGTCCCTGCCCACACGCTGGAACTTCAAATGTGTATCCTGGTTAGGACGCATAGCAGCTCTAAAGATGAGCTACCTCCCTAAACTCACGTATGCACTCCGTTGTCTACCAATAAGAGTTCCCAGAACCCTTTTAGTACAGTTCCAGAGCGCCTGTACCAAATACATTTGGCAGGGTACACCCCCTAGAGTTGCTCATAATGCCCTGCAATACCCTAGAATGCACGGCGGGGTTGCTTCTCCCTCTATTTTTAGGTATGCGGATGCAGCTATGCTCACCCATATCTCTCTGGGGGGTCAAGGACTCAGACAGTAAATGGAGGTCTATTGAGCAAGCCTCCCTACCACATAACCTTACTTTAAGGGACCTAATATGGACGCCACCCCATTGCAGAAGGAAATTGGGCGCCTCTAATCCGATTATACAGGAATGCCTATCTGCCTGGGACCGCCTGAGGCATAACCCCAAGGTAGCCCCTCACCCTTCCCCAATTACCTCTGTAACTGGTCTTCTGTCCGGTTTACCGGACTCCCATCCAAACGCTTGGGCTCGGCTGGGTATTACGAAGGTGGGAGACCTTTGGTCAACCCCGCCACATACAACCTTTCCCCCCTACACCCAACTCAACATAACCCCATCTACACCCTTGTATATGAAATTTGAATACTCCAGAGTTACTAGTTTCTTATCTAGGTGGGGTTTCAAACCATCTCTGCCTCGACAGCTTACCATCTGGGAAGCTAGATGGCAACAGGGGCTCAGACTGGGCAAACCACTGTCCTTACACTATTCCCTTATGGAAGGTGCTGTCCCAGCTGACAAAGCCCATCATATTCTGAAATGGGAACGGAAGTTAGATTTTACGAAACCCTCTCTGGAGTGGCAACGCATGCTCCTTTTTACAAAGAAAACCCTCCATTACATTACCATCCTTGAAACCTACATTAAGGTGCTCACACACTGGTATTATGTCCCTGCTAGGCTTGCGAAAATCTTTCCAGAGGCCTCCCCCATTTGTTGGAGAGACTGCTCGCACATAGGAGATATGATCCACATTTGGTGGAGCTGTCCCAGACTCAAACCTCTCTGGAACAAATGTTTCTCCACATTAACCAGTTTGGGTATCAACCTACCCAGAACTCCCGAGACGGCTCTGTTTCACTTAGGTGTATGTAAATTACCCAAACATTATGGTGCACTTTGTGTTTACCTTCTATCAGCTGTTAAACTTAACATTGCGAGATCCTGGAAAAGATCCCTCCCCCCAGCCTGGTCGGATATTATATCCACTATGGCATACATGTACTCTATGGAAAAGAGTATCTATTATGCCTCGGGTAGGACTGATTTCTTTTTTTTTTTTTTTATATTTTTATTTTTATTGAGGGCAAGAGTGTACAATGTATATAGACATATCATAAGATAATATTTATCAATCTTAACAAAAGTAAATATGTTGAGTTATAGTCCTCATTTTTCTTCCCCCAATATAATATATTTAGGTCACTCTTGGACCTCTTCAAGTGATGTTGATACAGTCTAGGGGAGGTTGTAACACCAAAACAAAAGAAAAACCAGTATCCTACTAAAATAAAAACGTTGCAGACGTGATATAAACCAATTATAATCCGGATACTGAGGCCAGAGCTGAACATATTAAATACTCAAAACGTGTCGACACAAACCGCTAACCGTGGAGCAGTTATAACATATAGTAATAAAACTCACTGTTATAGAGTAGTAGCAAAAAAATTAAACAACACATGTAAACTGTTTTTTTTTAAAATAAGTAATGCGTACTTACAGTCATGAAGTCTAATCTATGGGCTTAATCCGGAGGCATAAGATGAATTTCCTTATTTACAAGATGAGTCAGAAGGTAAAGGGTGATTAACTATAAGTAAGTAGCTATGCTAATAAATTATATATCTATCCCATGGTCCCGGCCGCAGACCACAAGACAAGGCAACCTCAGTGTATCTGCGCCACTATCTAACCAGGCCTACCATATGTGTTAGTGCCCCCCCCCCCTCTGTGTAACTTGAATAATGTTGTGTCCAGGGGTCCCCACTATCTCCCAGGCCACACCACTGTCTGCCTAATATAAATAAGAAGAGGGGCACATTGCTAGACAACTATATATGTATGCCAAATTATAACAGCAGCCGATATAAGTGATTGTGTTATAAGCACCTTAATGGTAATTCTATTTTTCTCCACCCTTCTGTTGTGTATAAGTGACCGTGGTAATTCTATATCCAGAGGGATTAAACTGAACAGCATTTAACAGAACATTGCTACTCGAACAACCCCTGAACCTCATGTGCATATATAACAACATTTCAAGACGGAATAAAACTTTAATGTTTAAGCAATGCCAAGACTAAGATATTTAGCTAAGGTCCCAATATTCTCCATTCTATTTGCTCTGTGCAGCGTTTGCTAGTCCACAGCAATCACCCATGATGGGTGTCCCTTCTTAGATTTAATCTTGATGCGGTCAGTAGCAAGCTGATTTGCCCTCTGCGTTATGTTATGGAAGCCATGACCTGTCACAATGATTTTTGGAAGACCGCCAGAGCTCAAAAAGCTATATAACGCGGGGAACACGGTCCCCCCGGAGCTCCCCCCAGGACTCCAAGGCAAATCCGCTGATACCGGTTTGAGCCCGCTCTGGCTAAGAAGATTTGGTAGCATCAGTCCATGGCCATAGCTGTCCTCCGCGCCTCTTTTGGAACTGTTACTGCTGCGTCTTTTTACTTTCAAGTTTTCTGGCGCCTTTTTGATTTGAGGGCTGCGCTGTAGTGGCGTATCCCTCTGCTTTGGGAGAATACCAGCTTTACTTGGGCTATTCCGATAGAGGCCGTCTATCAACCTGCTTCGACCCGTTAATCTTGGCAGAGGTAATCGGGTGTTATCCAGCTGCAGGGGCTCTCTATTCATCTGCATAATAGGAGCGGTGTCCCTCATGGGCCCCATGTATGGTTCGGATCTCTGACCCATGGTTAGTTGTGTGATCTGCACTGGGTCCGTAGCTTCAGGTATTCTTGATATCAGGAATTGTAGCTCGCTCTCAGACAGTGCCTTCTCAATTAGCGGCTGAAAGAGTTCCTCTAACCTGGCGAGGATTCCGTCTATTCTGTCAAGAAGAGGTTTGCTTTGTGTAGCGGCTGTAGGAAGCAGCATTTTGCTGCGGAGTAGTCCTCTGTCCACTGCAACTTTGTAGGAGATTACAGGCAATGTAGTGTGTCGGCACTAAGCAAAAGTGCAAACGGCTCTGGCCAAACACCCCAGAGAAATCCGGGGGGGAGACGTTGCCTGTAGAATCGCCGTCTCTACAGGCCTCAAAAGTCCTATTCCAGCCCTGAGATCATCAATACAGCAATCGTAATGTGTTTAGCTTGAGTAATCTTGTAAATACACAAATCCAGTCGTGTGAGCTCACGTTGCTGTAATTATTAAGCAATAACCGGCGAATTATAAGCCTTTCACCCGGAGCTCTAGAAATGTAGGACTGATTTCTTTTAACTGATCTGGTCCGATTGGAAAAATAGATTTGATACTCTCTGGCTTCCCACCTTTGACACCTAAATGGCAGTACACCTCTAACCACATAAGCAGTAGATCTGACCTCACTCTTGCACGTCTGAATTAGCCCCCTTTTTAAAGTTATCTCAGCTTATCTTCCTACCCTTGTCCCCTTCCCTCCCCCCCCCCCCTTGACGATATTCTATGTCCTGTTAGGACACTGACTCCCTTTTCATAGAAATTTACTTTATGTCTGTAATGATTACGTAAATGCTATGATGTATTTGTACTTGTTGTACGATTGTCTCGTACAGTTGTTGTATCTATCACTCTGTTATTTTGACAAAAAACAATAAAAACTACAAATTAAAAAAAAAATAAAAAAAAAAAATACTCCCAATAATCGGACGAAACACAGTTTGGGAGTCAATAACTCACGACCCCGCCAGTTTTCAGGTTTAAAACAGAATGACATTTATTAAAAAGGCTATGCCTAGTATTTATGCAGATCTGACCCCAGCTGGGGGGTTGAAAGAATCTTGCACATTAGATAGAGAGCAAACGCCCTTTGACATGCCACAATAGAATTACCTTACTTAGCAGATAACAACTTAAACACAAGACACACTTGGCTTTTCTTATCACCTAGGCGTCTGCTCTCTGGAGGTGATTAAACAATGGAATGTTTATCACTAACTTTAATGACAGTACACAATAGCTGAGGCTAGTAACCTTGTCGTTAGAGAATAGCTTCTTAAAGCTGAACACAGTTAACTCTTTAGTTCTGACCAAAGGGTCTGTCACATATACATAGCACACAATACAGCCTATAGACAACCTTTCTTACATTATAGTCCAGAAGATGCTAGGTTTGCCACAATGCCCCCTCAGAACCAAGCCGGCATACACAGTCTGATCCCAACGGATCGGCTTGGGGATGTCCGGGGAAGTACTCACAGATCACTTTTCAAGTTCAGTTTGTCTGAATAACCCGTCGGCGTTACCGTTTTGTTTCCCTGGGCGGTAATGGATTGTAAAGTCGAAGGGCTGCAGCGCCAAACTCCAGCGCAGCAACCTGGCATTGTCCCCGGCCACACGGTTCAGCCACACCAACGGGTTGTGATCTGTGAGTAAGGAAAAAGGTTGTCCATACAGGTACGGCTGCAACTTTTTGAGGGCCCACACCACGGCCAGGCATTCTTTTTCGATGGCGGCGTAGCTTACTTCACGGGCAACAACTTTCGGCTCAAGTAAGCTACGGGGTGTTCTCCGCCATCTGCTCCAACTTTGCTCAGCACTGCCCCCCCTGTGGAACACTCCGGCAGACCCGGCTTGACCCTTTGGTGGGTCAACCTGGGGATGACCGGACTAGGAGGTGGTAGGCATGTCAGTTTGCCAGGACAATCCATCTGTATTCCCGTTATGAGAGAGAATTCCTGCCCGTATAAATAAGGGTTCAACTTCTTCAGTGCCCAGACCAGGGCTAAATAGTCCTTCAAAATCTCATCAGCTTCTTTACGAGTTTTTTTTGTACCTGCTCTTTATAGGTATCCACAATCCCTTCATACTGACATAGGGTGCCCTTGAGTTGCTGCACCTCACTATGAGCCAGCGTCAGCTTTTCCTCCAGTGTCACTAAGTTTGTCTTTAATGTTTCATGTTCCACTCTCAAGCTGGTGTTTTCTGCAGTCTGTCGGTGCAGTTTGTCTAGCAGAGATTCCCGTTCTAAACGTGCTTTTTCCTCTGCACTCCTCTTCTCTCCCGCTAGCACTGTTACATGATTATTTAACGTGACCATTTCATCCTCTACGTGACTTTTCTCCTGCATCAGCGCATTGTAACGGGACTTCCACGTATCAATAGCGGATAGAGATTTACTGAGCTCAGCGTCCTGGGGCTTAGCAGCAGGTGGGTCAGTCTCTGCTGCACGGATCTGGGCACGGGTAGTCACAGGGTTAACATCAGCGGGACCCATGGGAGCATAGGCAGAAACAAGGGGGGCCAAGTTATTTCCAAGGAGAACATCAGCAGGTAAGTCCTTCTTGACCCCCACATTCACAGGTCTAGCGCCCACTCCCCAATCCAAATGTACCCTGGCAACAGGTAGGCGGAACACAGTGCCCCCTGCTATCCTCACAGCCACAGTGTCTCCAGTGTGCTGTTTCTCAGACACCAAGTTCTTTTGAAGCAAGGTCATGGTAGCACCAGTATCCCGTAGACCACTGACCTCCTTCCCATTCACTTTAACCAGTTGCCGGTTATTCCGGTGGGCAGCTTGCACGGGGTCTGCTTCATGTAGGCTGCCCCAGCATTCTGGCGCCTCTACGTAGCGGGCCGCAGGCTGAGGATTACTTGGGATTCCGCCGGAGGGTCTTCTCCAGGACTGTGCTTGGTTCGCTGCGTTTAGGGGACACTCTGGTCTTTTGTGCCCTAGTTGCTTACATCCAAAGCACCGAATAGGTTGTGAGTAGCCCCGCGAATTGAACCGGGCTCTCTGAGGGTAGTTCGTGGCCTGGACCGACATCACCTCATGCAGAATTCCCAGGGGTTCCTCGGCTTGGGTGCTCAACATCTCATGAGCGGCTGGCTCCATTTGGTAATGGTGAGCAGCCGCCCTTGGGGCCAGGTTCTGTCTGACCTGGTTCCAAGCTTGTCTGCTACGATTTTGGGTGCACTCACGTGCCATATGTCCCCACTGCTTGCAGGTGTGGCATTGTATATTCGCCCGTCCGTTGTATCGTGAGGGGGGTGGTGGATTCCCTGGGGCTGGGCGAAAAGGTGTCGCTGTGGGGTTGTTAGGCTGTAGAGGACTGGGTTGTCCCGTGGGTCGAGCGTACGTCTTAGGCAGTAGTCCATGGTGCCTCCTGGCATCAAAATGCTGGTCTGCTAATCTGGCTGCTTCGGTTAAGGTGAGGGGTTTTTGATCTCTCACCCATTCTTGGGCTTCTGGGGACAAGCCGTTAAAGAATTGCTCCAACAGCATCAGTTGTTGCAATTCTTCCATGGTGGTAGCTTGGCTGGCCTGTATCCACCCCTGAGATGCTTGATCCAGCTTGTGGGCCCACTCTGCATGGGAATCTCTTTCTGGCTTGCGCAGGCCTCTAAACTTGCGCCGGTATGCCTCTGGGGTAATGGCATATCTTTCCAAGATCGCTCTCTTCACTTTAGCGTAATCCTTGCTGTCCTCCCTGGGTACAGCGCGATACGCTTCCGCTGCCCTACCGGCTAGCTTGCCTGCTAGCACCGGCACCCATACGGACTGCTCCAAATCATGTAACTCGCACAGTCTCTCAAAATCCTGTAAATATCCATCGATCTCATCCTTCTCCTCACAAAACATTTTAAAGGCATGGTATGGGATTTTGGGTCTTACTGGGTTGCTGAGTGCTTCCGAAATGGATTCTGCTCGGGAGGATGTATATGGTACTTACACAGCCATATACCCACATATTGTATGCACACATAATCCTATACACATGGTACTTACACAGCCATATACCCACATATTGTATGCACACATAATCCTATACACATGGTACATACACAGCCATATACCTACATATTGTATGCACACATAATCCTATACACATGGTACATACACAGCCATATACCCACATATTGTATGCACACATAATCCTATACACATGGTACTTACACAGCCATATACCTACATATTGTATGCACACATACTCCTATACACATGGTACATACACAGCCATATACCTACATATTGTATGCGCACATAATCCTATACACATGGTACTTACACAGCCATATACCTACATATTGTATGCACACATAATCCTATACACATGGTACTTACACAGCCATATACCCACATATTGTATGCACACATAATCCTATACACATGGTATTTACACAGCCATATACCCACATATTGTATGCACACATAATCCTATACACATGGTACATACACAGCCATATACCTACATATTGTATGCACACATACTCCTATACACATGGTACATACACAGCCATATACCCACATATTGTATGCACACATACTCCTATACACATGGTACATAACCAGCCATATACCTACATATTGTATGCACACATACTCCTATACACATGGTACATACACAGCCATATACCTACATATTGTATGCACACATAATCCTATACACATGGTACATACACAGCCATATACCCACATATTGTATGCACACATAATCCTATACACATGGTACTTACACAGCTATATACCTACATATTATATGCATATTATATGCACACATAATCCTATACCCACATATTGTATGCACACATAATCCTATACACATGGTACATACACAGCTATATACCTACATATTATATGCACACATAATCCTATACACATGGTACATACACAGACTCCTATGTACCCACATATTGTATGCACACATAATCCTATATACATGGTACATACACAGCTATATACCTACATATTACAGGGAGTGCAGAATTATTAGGTAAATTAGTATTTTGACCACATCATCCTCTTTATGCATGTTGTCTTACTCCAAGCTGTATAGGCTCGAAAGCCTACTACCAATTAAGCATATTAGGTGATGTGCATCTCTGTAATGAGAAGGGGTGTGGTCTAATGACATCAACACCCTATATCAGGTGTGCATAATTATTAGGCAACTTCCTTTCCTTTGGCAAAATGGGTCAAAAGAAGGACTTGACAGGCTCAGAAAAGTCAAAGATAGTGAGATATCTTGCAGAGGGATGCAGCACTCTTAAAATGGCAAAGCTTCTGAAGCGTGATCATCGAACAATCAAGCGTTTCATTCAAAATAGTCAACAGGGTCGCAAGAAGCGTGTGGAAAAACCAAGGCGCAAAATAACTGCCCATGAACTGAGAAAAGTCAAGCGTGCAGCTGCCAAGATGCCACTTGCCACCAGTTTGGCCATATTTCAGAGCTGCAACATCACTGGAGTGCCCAAAAGCACAAGGTGTGCAATACTCAGAGACATGGCCAAGGTAAGAAAGGCTAAAAGACGACCACCACTGAACAAGACACACAAGCTGAAACGTCAAGACTGGGCAAAGAAATATCTCAAGACTGATTTTTCTAAGGTTTTATGGACTGATGAAATGAGAGTGAGTCTTGATGGGCCAGATGGATGGGCCCGTGGCTGGATTGGTAAAGGGCAGAGAGCTCCAGTCCGACTCAGACGCCAGCAAGGTGGAGGTGGAGTACTGGTTTGGGCTGGTATCATCAAAGATGAGCTTGTGGGGCCTTTCGGGTTGAGGATGGAGTCAAGCTCAACTCCCAGTCCTACTGCCAGTTTCTGGAAGACACCTTCTTCAAGCAGTGGTACAGGAAGAAGTCTGCATCCTTCAAGAAAAACATGATTTTCATGCAGGACAATGCTCCATCACACGCGTCCAAGTACTCCACAGCGTGGCTGGCAAGAAAGGGTATAAAAGAAGAAAATCTAATGACATGGCCTCCTTGTTCACCTGATCTGAACCCCATTGAGAACCTGTGGTCCATCATCAAATGTGAGATTTACAAGGAGGGAAAATAGTACACCTCTCTGAACAGTGTCTGGGAGGCTGTGGTTGCTGCTGCACGCAATGTTGATGGTGAACAGATCAAAACACTGACAGAATCCATGGATGGCAGGCTTTTGAGTGTCCTTGCAAAGAAAGGTGGCTATATTGGTCACTGATTTGTTTTTGTTTTGTTTTTGAATGTCAGAAATGTATATTTGTGAATGTTGAGATGTTATATTGGTTTCACTGGTAAAAATAAATAATTGAAATGGGTATATATTTGTTTTTTGTTAAGTTGCCTAATAATTATGCACAGTAATAGTCACCTGCACACACAGATATCCCCCTAAAATAGCTAAAACTAAAAACAAACTAAAAACTACTTCCAAAAATATTCAGCTTTGATATTAATGAGTTTTTTGGGTTCATTGAGAACATGGTTGTTGTTCAATAATAAAATTAATCCTCAAAAATACAACTTGCCTAATAATTCTGCACTCCCTGTATATGCACACATAATCCTATACACATGGTACATACACAGCCATATACCTACATATATGCACACATATTCCTATACACATGGTACATACACAGCCATATACCCACATATTGTATGCACACATACTCCTATACACATGGTACATACACAGCCATATACCCACATATTGTATGCACACATAATCCTATACACATGGTACATACACAGCCATATACCCACATATTGTATGCACACATAATCCTATACACATGGTACATACACAGCCATATACCCACATATTGTATGCACACATACTCCTATACACATGGTACATACACAGCCGTATACCACATATTGTATGCACAGATAATCCTATACTCATGGTACATACACAGCCGTATACCCACATATTGTATGCACACATACTCTTATACACATGGTACATACACAGCCGTATACCCACATATTGTATGCACACATACTCCTATACACATGGTACATACACAGCCGTATACCTACATATTGTATGCACACATAATCCTATACACATGGTACATACACAGCCGTATACCCACATATTGTATGCACACATAATCCTATACACATGGTACATACACAGCCATATACCCACATATTGTATGCACACATAATCCTATACACATGGTACATACACAGCCATATACCCACATATTGTATGGACACATAATCCTATACACATGGTACATACACAGCCATATACCCACATATTGTATGCACACATAATCCTATACTCATGGTACATACATAGCCATATACCCACATATTGTATGCACACATAATCCTATACTCATGGTACATACACAGCCATATACCCACATATTGTATGCACACATAATCCTATACACATGGTACACACACAGCCATATACCCACATATTGTATGCACACATAATCCTATACACATGGTACATACACAGCTATATACCTACATATTGTATGCACACATAATCCTATACACATGGTACTTACACAGCCATATACCTACATATTGTATGCACACATACTCCTATACACATGGTACATACACAGCCATATACCTACATATTGTATGCACACATAATCCTATACTCATGGTACATACACAGCCATATACCTACATATTGTATGCACACATAATCCTATACACATGGTACATACACAGCCATATACCTACATATTGTATGCACACATAATCCTATACACATGGTACATACACAGCCATATACCTACATATTGTATGCACACATAATCCTATACACATGGTACATACACAGCCATATACCCACATATTGTATGCACACATAATCCTATACACATGGTACATACACAGCCATATACCTACATATTGTATGCACACATAATCCTATACACATGGTACATACACAGCCATATACCTACATATTGTATGCACACATAATCCTATACACATGGTACTTACACAGCCATATACCTACATATTGTATGCACACATAATCCTATACACATGGTACATACACAGCCATATACCTACATATTGTATGCACACATAATCATATACTCATGGTACATACACAGCCATATACCTACATATTGTATGCACACATAATCCTATACACATGGTACATACACAGCTGTATACCCACATATTGTATGCACACATATATCCCTATACACATGGTACATACACAGCCGTATACCCACATATTGTATGCACACATATATCCCTATACACATGGTACATACACAGCCATATACCCACATATTGTATGCACACATATATCCCTATACACATGGTACATACACAGCCATATACCCACATATTGTATGCACACATAATCCTATACACATGGTACTTACACAGCCATATACCCACATATTGTATGCACACATAATCCTATACACATGGATGGTACATACACAGCCATATACCCACATATTGTATGCACACATAATCCTATACACATGGTACATACACAGCCATATACCCACATATTGTATGCACACATACTCCTATACACATGGTACATACACAGCCATATACCTACATATTGTATGCACACATAATCCTATACACATGGTACATACACAGCCGTATACCCACATATTGTATGCACACATAATCCTATACACATGGTACATACACAGCCATATACCCACATATTGTATGCACACATAATCCTATACACATGGTACATACACAGCCATATACCCACATATTGTATGGACACATAATCCTATACACATGGTACATACACAGCCATATACCCACATATTGTATGCACACATAATCCTATACTCATGGTACATACATAGCCATATACCCACGTATTTTATGCACACATAATCCTATACTCATGGTACATACACAGCCATATACCCACATATTGTATGCACACATAATCCTATACACATGGATGGTACATACACAGCCATATACCCACATATTGTATGCACACATAATCCTATACACATGGTACATACACAGCCATATACCCACATATTGTATGCACACATACTCCTATACACATGGTACATACACAGCCATATACCCACATATTGTATGCACACATACTCCTATACACATGGTACATACACAGCCATATACCCACATATTGTATGCACACATAATCCTATACACATGGTACATACACAGCCATATACCTACATATTGTATGCACACATAATCCTATACTCATGGTACATACACAGCCATATACCCACATATTGTATGCACACATAATCCTATACACATGGTACATACACAGCCATATACCCACATATTGTATGCACACATATATCCCTATACACATGGTACATACACAGCCATATACCCACATATTGTATGCACACATATATCCCTATACACATAACAAACACACTGATTCTGGACTATTTGTCAGATACTTGTAACGTATTAAAACATATGATTCATATATATTGTATTTATTTAGTTTAAATAATAAAAAGGGACGTCTCCCTTGCAATAAAATATTTATACAAAAAAATAAAAAATATATAAAAAATTATTTTAAGATTTACCACCTTAGAAGGAACAGAGATTAATATAAAATGATATAATACTGAGTCCCAATTGGATCTTATATTTAAAGGGACAGTCTACAACAGAATTTTTATTGTTTTAAAAGATAGATAATCCCTTTATTACCCATTTCCCAGTTTTGCATAACCAACACAGTTATAATAATATACTTTTAACCTCTGTGATTATCTTGTATCTAAGCTTCTGCAAACTGCCCCTTTTTTCAGTTCTTTTGACAGACTTGCAGTCTAGCCAATCAGTGCCTGCTCCCAGCTAACTTCTCGTGCACGAGCACAGTGTTATCTATATGAAATGTAGAAACGTGAACTAACACCCTCTAGTGGTGAAAAACTGTTAAAATGCAATCTGAAAGAGGTGGGCTTCAAGGTCTAAGAAATTAGCATATGAACCTCCTAGGTTAAGCTTTCAACTAAGAATACCAAGAGAACAAAGCAAAATTGGTGATAAAAGTAAATTGGAAAATTGTTTAAAATTACATGCTCTATCTGAATCATGAAAGTTTATTTTGGCCTAGACTGACCCTTTAAAGAAATCTTGTCTTTAGACGTAATTCCTGTATTTGTATCCAACCAAAGATGCTGTATAATATTCCAGTGTTGTAGAGTGTTGCAACAATTAATCCAATCTTAGCAGCGTAAAAAACGTATCAGTGTGGCCCTGATAGTCATATATACAAGTTACTTCTTCAAAGTTCATGCCGTTAAAACGCGTTTCATGCTAATAGCTCACGTATAGAAACTGCTCTGCAGATAGAGCACCGGACAACACACTGTAGCAAATTCAACAGTATAAACTGTGTATCGTATTACCCTGATACAAGATAAAAGATAAATACAAGTCTCTTCGTCATATATATGACCTCTTTAAAAGTTCATACTGTATAGTACGCTTTGTGAAAAATGCTCTGCAGATTGTTAGATTGAGCAATGGTTAAAACAAACACTCGCCTTCTGGAGACAGTCCGGCGCAAGCTCACTCACGCCTCTCTCTAAGGGTGAGTGAGCTTGCTCCGGACTGTCTCCAGAAGGCGAGTGTTTGTTTTAACCGTTGCTCAATCTAACAATCTGCAGAGCATTTTTTACTTAGAAAATTCAGTGAGTTCTGCCCCTTTGAAGTCAGCACTCTAGTCTCTCTCCAAAGTAGAGAATGTTTGATTATCTGGCCCATAGAAATAATGACGCTCTCTGGGAAACTGAAGCTGACAGTTTTTCAGTTTCAATTTAAAATGCTGGCTTTAGACAACACCCAGCATCACTGACCATATTGGCGATGTAAAGTAAAGGATTCCTGGAATATAACTGCTTTCTGCCTAACCACTAGTACCCCTAAACCGATGTACCCCAGAATCACAAACTAGCACTTCACTAATAAACATCTAAACCGCCACATACCCACCGCAATTTGCTAACTATTAACCCCTATGCCGCCACATTCCCACTGCTAGTATCTAACTGTTAACCCCTATGCCGCCACATACCCACCGCAAGTACTATCCTATTAACCCCTATACCCCCACATACCCACTGCAAGAATCTAACTATAAACCCCTATGCTGCCACATACCCACTGCAATAAACTATTAACCCCTATGTCTATAACTATTAACCCCTATGTCTATAACTATTAATCCCTATGCCTCCATATACCCACCGCACGTACTATGCTATTAACCCCTATGCCGCCACATACCATAAACGCAAACTAACCTAACATCTAACCCTCTAAACTAAACCCCCTAAGTTAAAATTAAAATCTAATTAAAAAAAATTAAACCTAAACCGCCACAACCCCAAATGCAATCTTCACTGTACCTAACACCTAACCCCCCTCTAAACTAAACCCCCCACTAAATTACCACACCAAAAAAAAATCGAAGTTACAAAAAAAAAGTATAAAAAACTACAGTATCCATTCTACCAAACACTACATGCCCCATAAAAAAAAAAAACTAACACTAAAAAAAATTACAATAGCCATTAACCCCTTCACTACAGGGACTTTCATAGAAAAACTTTTAGCATTTTTGCTATCACTCCATTTAAACAGAAATAGAGCCTTGTTTTTTTTATTAGGTGACAGGGGTACACTGTGTCAACACGCAGGCCGCACGCTATACCTGTTAAACAATACAGACATTGACTGTATCATACATTCATTTAACTTTGACAACACATACTGACTTATTGTCTTTAGGATACCTTTCATTGATTTCCCTGCACACTCACGTTTGGATACAGTGTATAGGATTCATTATTGTCTAGTTCCTATTAATACTAATATTAATGTTTTCGTTTTAGCGCTGGTGCTTTTTCTTGATTCAATAAAATTGTTTTTTTATTAACCTGTCAAAACTGTCACGCCGCTCCGCTTCCTTTCCTGTGGCCATTGCCACGGACGCAGTCGTCTCTTTCCTGTTGCTGGGGTGGTTGCTATGGACGCGGCGGTGCTCTGGCGTACTTGCTGCAATGTCATCCCTCTGAGCCTCCTGGAGCTTTTCCTTGGCACAAACCTGGGGCTATGTAAGTACCTCTGTCCTCTACTTACATTGCCCAAGTATAGGTGTTGCTTTTTGTGCTCCTGGTTGCTGTGTACTCTATTACTGGATTGCTAAAACATTACTGAAGTCTGCCTGTCTGACTACTCTGCTTGTTTAACCATTGAAGTGCTGGATAGCCATAACGTTGTACTGTGCTTGCTTAACCCCTAAAGTACTGGATTGTTATACTGTTGCTGAACTCTGCCTGTCTCACCACTCTGCCTGCTTAACCCCTGAACTGTTGGATTGCTATACTGGTACCGAACTCTGCCTGACCATTCTATTGGTTTATCCCTGAACTGTTATATTACTGGATTTCCTTTTGTTGCTGACTCCTGCCTGTTCCTGGTCCTTCTATTGGTTTACCCCTGAACTGCCTTTCTACTGGATTCCCTTCCTGTTGCCACTAAAGACTACCCTGCCTACTGTAAGTACTGCTTACCTCATTTTACAAAACTTTCTCTGCTCTGGGATATTTCCTATCATTCCACTTGACTACTGGCCAAGTTTGGTCTGATAGAGGAATATCCCACGAGCATTACAAAAACTATTTATATATTTTTAAGTAGACAACCCAAGGTATTGATCTAGGCCCATTTTGGTATATTTCATGCCACCATTTCAACGCAAAATGCAATCAAATAAAGAAATTGTTAACTTTTCAACAAACGTTGGGTTTCTCATTGAAATTATTTAGATACCGCTTGTGCAATCATGACACAAATGGTTGTAAAAGCTTCTCTAGTATCCCCTTGTTCTGAAATAGCAGACATATATGGCTTTGCCATTGTTTTTTGGTAATTAGAAGGCCGCTAATTTTAGCTGTGCACCACCCTAATATTATTCTTGGCAGTAAAGGGGTTAATCAGGTAGCTTGCAAGGTTAATTTTAGCTTAAGTGTAGAGATTACCCTCCTACCTGACACCTCACACACCCTGATCCCTCCTAAACAGCTCTCTTTCCTCCCTCATATCATGACGTATATATACGTCCAAATGGGTTAAGGATTTAAACACAATAATAACTGTTGCATGCAAGTGAAAAGGGCTTTATCTCAACTCTTTGCAGCACGTTGGAAGTAGCGAGCGTATTACAAGTTGAAAGTAAAATGTGAGTGCAATTGCGATTTACGTTCTTCTGGTTAACACTACCTCCGAGCTTTGGTTAACTGTTATGCTCAAATAAAAAGTTGCACATATGTATTTACGTATTTAAATGTGCATATATATATTTACAGACATATATACACATATAAACACATAAATACCTATATAGACACATATATATATATATATATATATATATATATATATATATAAGTGCATTGGAGCGCGTTGCATTCAAGTAGTTGAAAACATGTAAAACCATATTTATGCAATATTCATATTTAATAAAGATATATATTTTATTTTTATTTAAAAAAAATATTTTTTTATTGAGAAAACAAAAATTCACAATACAGGTACCACAATTGGACAAGAAAAGAAAGGATAAAATTGTCCGTTACATTTTGAGTGCAATAAACAGATGGTCTTGATACAGCAAATACATTCTTTTGTTGGTTTAAAGTAAACATATTACAAAAGGACCATATGAAGAATAATCTGAGGAGGATTATATTATTGTGGGATACCTGTAAAGGTTCTCAAATTTTAACTTTTTATAAACAATATTAACAAAATATACTAATTAAACCTTAAAGGGACGCTGAACCCAATTTTTTTCTTTCGTGATTCAGATAGAGCATGCAATTTTAAGCAACTTTCTAATTTGCTCCTATTATCAATTTTTCTTCGTTCTCTTGCTATATTTATTTGAAAAAGAAGGCATCTAAGCTTTTTTTTATTCAGAACTCTGGAAAGCACTTTTCTATTGGTGGATGAATATATCCACCAATTAGCAAGGACAACCCAGATTGTTCACCAAAAATGGGCCAGCATCTAAACTTACATTCTTGCATTTCAAATAAAGATACCAAGCGAATGAAGAATATTTGATAATAGGAGTAAACTAGAAATTTGCTTAAAATTTCATTCTCTATCTGAATCACAAAAGAAAAAAATTGGGTTCAGTGTCCCCTTAAACTAATCAACAGCAACAATATAGACATTAGTTGAATAACTATGCATCATAGGTGAGGAAGGTCTTGAAGATGTGGCTTAAATAAAGGATTCAATAAGTATTTTTTCTGGGTTGTGATTCATGTTAAGGGAGTTAGGGTTTGTGTACAGCACCGTCCATTCTCCTCCAAAAGCAGCTGACAACATTACTTCATGGTGTGTGAAGGGTATAAGTATCTGTCGCTGTTTTTCAGGGGAGAGGGTGTCTAGGAAGGGTTTACATTTTTTTAGGAAAGTGTGTAGTCTGTGCTTGGTGTCTAGCATGACATTCTGTTCGATAAACAGATGTCTGTAAAGTAAACGTTTAAATTGTGTCAAAGTTGGAGGGGCTTTGGAACACTATAAAATTAGGATACATTGTCTAGCAATTATGGTAAACAGAGCTAGTAAGGGTTGAAGCTTGTTCTTGGTCCAAATAAAAAAATAAATGTTGGTGATATATTGAATCTCCACCTTCAAGGTTATTCTAAGCCAGTACTGTAGATGACCCCAACAGTTTTTGGTTATAGTATATAGTATATAACTTGTATAACTTATGAGGGTTTTTGTGTAGGCCAATTCCTAGATTTGGATACTTCCACAAAGGGGTAGGACATAGGGTTAGGGGTATGCCGGTGAAGCCATATTATTTCTGATTTTTTGTTGTTGATTTTATAACCTGTAAAATTACCAAATAGCTCCAGATTGTCCAGAATTATAGGTACATAGGTCTGGGGGTTGTCGACAAATAAGAGCATGTCGTCCGCGTACAATGCAAGTTTGTGGACACTGTCTCAAATTGACACTCCCAGGAAGATCTGTCTAAGCTTAACAGCTAATGGTTCTAGTGCCTGGTCAAAGATTAAGGGTGATAGTGGCATCCCTGTCTGGTGCCTCTTTCTAGGGTAAAATCTGAAGAGAAAAGGCTGTTAACAGATATGCGAGCCGAGAGAGTTGCGTAAATTTTGCAAAGTGCATCTATAAAGGGTCCCTTAAAGTTAAATCGTCCAAGTGCATCAAAAAGATAAGGTCATTCAAGCCGGTCGAAGGCCTTCTCTGCGTCAAGGGATAAGAGAAACCCTTCCGTGAGTACATCTTTAGAGCCTGTCCTATCTCTCTCCCAATAGTGATTTATAATATGCAGTACACGTCTTAGATTGGTCACAGACGTACGTTGGAATACAAAGCCCGTTTGATTGGGGTGTAATAAGGTGGGTAAAATAATTTTTAAACTGTTAGCTAGGATTTTGGTGAAGAGAGATAGGACTCCGGAGTAAATTATCTCTGCCGGGTTTAGGAATTAGGGTTATATGCGCTGAGGAGAATGCAATGGAGGGGGGGATTCTCTTCCTGAAGGAGACCATTGTAAAGGTTAGTCAGAACTGGGGCTATTTGGGGCTTTAAAATCCGGTAGAACTCAGTCGGGAGTCCATCAGGACCCGCCACCTTCCCTATTGCTAAAGACTTAATAGTGTATTCTAGTTCTCCTATGGATATAGGTGCATTCAAGGAGTCTAAGTGTTCACTAGTGATTTGCGGCAGCGCAATAGATTGCCAGAAGGTTTTCAGTATTTCGGGTGCTCAACATATTTCAGAAGCCTTTTCTTTTTTCCTCTCCGCCATTTTAATCTCTTATTTGGGGTGATTAACATGCCCTTTTACGCCTTACTACGCGATTGGTTTATGTGCCATGTTTAATTTTGCCTGGCGATGAAACATTGCAAGTGGTGATTGCAGGTTCACTACTTGCGAACCTGTCTGCCTGCAGGGATGGTAAATTTACCCCAATACATTGTTATGTTAACATTATTTCACTTTTTAATAATATCAGCAAATTAAACTAGCTGGTTATGCCAAAAATACAAATTCAATCTTCACACATCAAATGGTTTATATATTTTCCCTTCTCACAGGGCACTAATGGGGCACTTGCAGTATGACGACCACATATATTGTAAGTATTACTACCTAAAATAGTGTTTCACTAAGAAGTTATCCATTTTGATATTAGACGTACAAATTACGATCGTGATCATTATAACGTGAATTCAAAACTTATGGCTACCTAGATCATTTGCAAGTTGTTAAAATGAGCATTATGGTATCTCTACTGTTATAGCACCTCCATTTTAGTGACCTTATCGTGTTTGTGCCACAGAAAAATATCTATGTGCAAGTTGTTAATGTTGATACTCCTTACAGAAATGCAGGCGAGGTAATAAAGAGGTTTTTGTTGCTCTTTGTAATACGTTACCTAGCAACACAACCTCATCTGCTACAAAAGAAGCAGATTCTATAAAAATAACTGTTTTAAAAATATAAAAAAATTATCCAGTGACTTGCACCCATATATCTGTAAATAAAAAGCGCATGCATATACACTAAAAGATACTAAGATGTACACCCAAACCATTACTGGACCCCAGTATAGTAAATGGTACTGTCTAGTCGGAAAAATCACCTGGGATCTATGCCGTCCTATATAATAATATAATGTTCAACATAATTATAATTAATTGTTAATTTATATATTTAATTTGCATACTTTATAAGATTTTTTTTTTTTTTAAGATTTTAAAACATCATTTATTTTTATTATTATCCATATATACTTAAGTATTATATCATTTGAATTGTATATAAAAATGCTATTATTCAATAGATTCCTAACTTTAAAAAATATGTAAAGCAGTAATTTTTATTATGATTTATCTATATATACTTAAAGGGATAGTAACTTTTTTATTTTTATATATATATAAATTGTGCAGTATGTATGCAACTGTATAGAGTAATATCAGGCTTAATTAAAAAAACAACAACTTTAAACTATATTATTAGGCAGCCCCCCCCCTATCATGCTCTAGAATCTAGCATGGAATCGTGCTTCAATGAGGTGGACTGATTATGTGGACTCTGATTGCACAGCCTGTGATACGTTAAAAAAACAAAACAAAAAAACACAGTGCTTGAAAGGAGGGCTATGAAGAATACATCATAGGACTTTTTTGACTGTCTAAAACTATGTTAATATTTCTTTTTTTTGTTTTGTTCATGTAAGCCTGGCATTATGCTATACAGGTAGCCCTCAGTTTACGCCGGGGTTAGGTTCCAGAAGGAATGGTTGTAAATCGAAACCGTTGTAAACTGAAACCCAGTTTATAATGTAAGTCAATGGGAAGTGAGGGAGATAGGTTCCAGGCCCCTCTCAAGATTGTCATAAGTAACACTTAATACATTATATTTAAAGCTTTGAAATGAAGACTTTAAATGCTAGACAGCATTATAAACCTAATAAAATAATCACACAACACAGAATATATAATTAAACTAAGTTAAATGAGCAAAAGCATTTGCTAAACAGCATTATAAACCTAATAAAATAATCACACAACACAGACTTCACTTGCATTTTTCTGCAAACAGTTCTTTCTATGCATTCCAATCTGGACTGATTTATAGACAGAAAGATCTTGTTCCTTTGATATCTGCTCGATAGCTCAGGTCTGGTTAAACTGATTAATTTCAGCTTGCTTGGCTTTGCTGAAACACAAGCGGACAGCTCCACCTACTGGCTATTTTAATAAATGCACTGCTTCTCAATGCTTTTCAATAGCAGTCACATGACTGGAAAAAAAGGTTGTTATTCTGAAACGGTGCAAATTGAACCGTTGTAAAACGAGGGCCACCTGTATACTGTAATTGCAAATATACAGTCTACTGCAGAGTTTTTATTGTTTAAAAAGATAGATAATCCCTTTTATTATCCTTTCCCCAGTTTTGCATAACCAACACGGTTATATTAATATACTTTTTACCTCTGTGATTACCTTGTATCTAAGCCTCTTCTGAAAGCCCCCTTATCTCAGTTATATTAATATACTTTTTACCTCTGCGATTACCTTGTATCTAAGCTTCTGCAGACTGCTCCTTATCTCAGTTATATTAATATACGTTTTACCTCTGTGATTACCTTGTATCTAAGCCTCTGCAGACTGCTCCTTATCTCAGTTATATTAATATACTTTTTACCTCTGTGATTACCTTGTATCTAAGCCTCTGCAAACTGCCCCCTTATTTAATTTCTTTTGACAGACTTGAATTTCAGCCAATCAGTGCTGACTCCTAGGTAACTCCACAGGAGTGAGCACAATGTTTTGTATAGGGCACCCATGAACTAGCAATTTCTAGCTGTAAAAAACTGTAAAATGCACTGAGATAAGAGACGGCCTTCAATGGCTTAGAAATCAGCCAATAAGCCTACCTAGGTTTAGCTTTCATCAAAGAATACCGAAAGAACAAAGTAATTTTGATGATAAAAGCAAATTGGAAAGTTGTTTAAAATTGTATGCTCTATCTAAATCATGGAAGTTTAACTTCTGTATGTGCAAAAAGCACACTTCCATTGAGGATAATAGCTTTGGTGCTATGGCTTTCTATTGGCTAAATCTCCTGCAGCCCACTTGAAAGGGGCGAATTCTGCAACTAAAGGCTGCAGAAATAGGGTACTCTTAATTTAAATGAATATTTAAGAAAACAAAGCTTGCGTTATTGCTGTACTATAAAACCTAATGCATCACTCCAAGGTTCCTTTCAATTGTAAGCTGATTATCATAGCACATAAAAATGACATCATTTACCAATGAATCAAACTTCTTTCTTCTATCGACTTAAAAGATTTTCTTATTCTAAGCACACTTCTAATCCTTCACCCACAGTAGAAACCAATTCACAAATGAGATCAGCCTTACACCTACTCACAAAGTTTAAAAGGTGTCACTGACTCTCCTGCGGAATTCCTTTTATTCCTGTTCTCAGGCACTTTCATCCTTGAATATTACAAGCTGTTTTCTTTCTTCTAGCTATGTGCATCAGTTGTTACCTTGTACATTTAAAGGGCCACTAACGTTGAAATAAAAATTTCATTATTCAGATAGAGCATGCAGTTTTAAGTGACTTAGCAATTTACTTCCATTATCATTTTTTTATATATGCACACTTTCTAAGGCACCAGCTACTACTGAGCATGTGCAAGAGTTTGCAGTGTATACGTTTATGAGTCTGTGATTGGATAATGGCTGTCACATAATGGAAAATTGATGTAGATTTTGAAATTTGTCAGAAAAAAAATCTACTGCTTATTCAGAATTCAAAGTGCAGAGTAAGTATTTCACAGCACACTAGGAAAAGGTTATTGAATTTACAAGCCAATATTCTCACAAAAGCACATACATAAAGCTGGACTAAGGTCACTTTGTCCACACCAATGACCACTTCCAGGAAACTGCTTCCTAAAACATGGAAACTTGAACATTCCTATGTGTTTCCAATAGGAAGTATTATAAACCAGTATAGTAAAAAATCAACTCCTATAAATGTTTAAAGAAGTTTAATAAAAACAATTAAAAAGAAACAACGCGTTTTTGCTACTATTTCATCTAGCTACTAACTTTTCACTCTTTTAACATTTTTAACTTACATGCATGCATCCTACACACCCCCTGCACAGACACTACCTGTATCAATATTATATATCAAAGATGCATATCTTACAATAGTATTGGGGTGGGGTGATATCTAACACTGTGGTTAATTACAATCTTTGGGAGATTCGCTCCCAAAAAGGTTTTTTGCTTTCCAACCAAATTGGGGAGCCAAGTTTCTCTAGTGATCACAATGCTGTATAGTTTCATCTATTAAAACCCCACTGTCCCAAATGAGGTTTGAACTGAAAAGCTCCCAAAAAGGACTTTTCGTATGTAACTAAAACATACAATAGCCCATTCACACCTCTTAAGGTTACAAGAATGATCTATATATGTAATCCCTTTCTTCACTAAGAGGAAAATACAGATACACATCCCCAAATCTGGAATTCCAAAATCCAAAGTTTTTAATTTAATCTTTTTAAAAAAAATCTAAATTGTCTCTGCCTGTAAGTCACACTCTTTTCTGCCTTTGTTGGGTTTGGTTTTTGTTCTAAAATGCAAATAATAGTCTATAATTATGTAAAATAACAAATATTACCTGTCTGATTACAGTACTGTACTGTCTTTATCATTGTACTATATATACAAAAGTAATAAACTGATATAAAACTACCTTTAGGTTACATGTATAAGCTGTATAATGACATATAAATATTACCTGTCTGATTACAGTACTGTACTGTCTTTATCATTGTACTATATATACAAAAGTAATAAACTGATATAAAACTACCTTTCGGTTACATGTATAAGCTGTATAATGACATATAAATATTACCTTACTGATTACAGTACTGTACTATCTTTATCATGGTACTATGTATGCAAAAGTAATAAACTGATATAAAACTACCTTTAGGTTACATGTATAAGCTGTATAATGACATATAAATATTATCTGTCTGATTACAGTACTGTACTATCTTTATCATGGCACTATGTATACAAAAGTAATAAACTGATATAAAACTACCTTTAGGTTACATGTATAAGCTGTATAATGACATATAAATATTACCTTACTGATTACAGTACTGTACTATCTTTATGATGGTACTATGTATACAAAGTAATAAACTGATATAAAACTACCTTTAGGTTACATGTATAAGCTGTATAATGACATATAAATATTACCTGTCTGATTACAGTACTGTACTATCTTTATCATGGTACTATGTATACACAAGTAATAAACTGATATAAAACTACCTTTAGGTTACATGTATAAGCTATATAATGACATAAATATTACCTGTATGATTACAGTACTGTACTATCTTTATCATGGCACTATGTATACAAAAGTAATAAACTGATATAAAACTACCTTTAGGTTACATGTATAAGCTGTATAATGACATATAAATATTACCTGTCTTATTACAGTACTGTACTATCTTTATCATGGTACTATGTATACAAAGTGATAAACTGATATAAACTACCTTTAGGTTACATGTATAAGCTGTATAATGACATATAAATATTACTTACTGATTACAGTACTGTACTATCTTTATCATGGTACTATGTATACAAAAGTAATAAACTGATATAAAACTACCTATAGGTTATATGTATAAGCTGTATAATGACATATAAATATTACCTTACTGATTACAGTACTGTACTATCTTTATCATGGTACTATGTATACAAAAGTAATAAACTGATATAAAACTACCTTTAGGTTACATGTATAAGCTGTATAATGACACATAAATATTACCTGTCTGATTACAGTACTGTACTATCTTTATCATGGTACTATGTATACAAAGTAATAAACTGATATAAAACTACCTTTAGGTTACATGTATAAGCTGGATAATGACATATAAATATTACCTACTGATTACAGTACTGTACTATCTTTATCATGGTACTATGTATACAAAGTAATAAACTGATATAAAACTACCTTTAGGTTACATGTACAAGCTGTATGATGACATATAAATATTACTTACTGATTACAGTACTGTACTATCTTTATCATGGTACTATGTATACAAAGTAATAAACTGATATAAAACTACCTTTAGGTTACATGTATAAGCTGGATAATGACATATAAATATTACCTGTCTGATTACAGTACTGTACTATCTTTATCATGGTACTATGTATACACAAGTAATAAACTGATATAAAACTACCTTTAGGTTACATGTATAAGCTGTATAATGACATAGATATTACCTGTCTGATTACAGTACTGTACTATCTTTATCATGGTACTATGTATACAAAAGTAATAAACTGATATAAAACTACCTTTAGGTTACATGTATAAGCTGTATAATGACATATAAATATTACCTGTCTGATTACAGTACTGTACTATCTTTATCATGGTACTATGTATACAAAAGTAATAAACTGATATAAAACTACCTTTAGGCTACATGTATAAGCTGTATAATGACATATAAATATTACATTACTGATTACAGTACTGTACTATCTTTATCATGGTACTATGTATACAAAAGTAATAAACTGATATAAAACTACCTTTAGGTTACATGTATAAGCTGTATAATGACATAAATATTACCTTACTGATTACAGTACTGTACTATCTTTATCATGGTACTATGTATACACAAGTAATAAACTGATATAAAACTACCTTTAGGTTACATGTATAAGCTGTATAATGACACATAAATATTACCTTACTGATTACAGTACTGTACTATCTTTATCATGGTACTATGTATACAAAAGTAATAAACTGATATAAAACTACCTTTAGGTTACATGTATAAGCTGTATAATGACATATAAATATTACCTTACTGATTACAGTACTGTACTATCTTTATCATGGTACTATGTATACAAAAGTAATAAACTGATATAAAACTACCTTTAGGTTACATGTATAAGCTGTATAATGACATATAAATATTACCTTACTGATTACAGTACTGTACTATCTTTATCATGGTACTATGTATACATAAGTAATAAACCGATATAAAACTACCTTTAGGTTACATGTATAAGCTGTATAATGACATATAAATAATACCTGTCTGATTACAGTACTGTACTATCTTTATCATGGTACTATGTATATAAAGTAATAAACTGATATAAAACTACCTTTAGGTTACATGTATAAGCTGTATAGTGACATATAAATATTACCTTACTGATTATAGTACTGTACTATCTTTATCATGGTACTATGTATACAAAAGTAATAAACTGATATAAAACTACCTTTAGGTTACATGTATAAGCTGTATAATGACATAAATATTACCTTACTGATTACAGTATTGTACTATCTTTATCATGGTACTATGTATACAAAGTAATACACTGATATAAAACTACCTTTAGGTCATGTATAAGCTGTATAATGACATATAAATATTACTTACTGATTACAGTACTGTACTATCTTTATCATGGTACTATGTATACAAAAGTAATAAACTGATATAAAACTACCTTTAGGTTACATGTATAAGCTGTATAATGACATATAAATATTACCTTACTGATTACAGTACTGTACTATCTTTATCATGGTACTATGTATACAAAAGTAATAAACTGATATAAAAATACCTTTAGGTTACATGTATAAGCTGTATAATGATATATAAATATAATCTTACTGATTACAGTACTGTACTATCTTTATCATGGTACTATGTATACAAAAGTAATAAACTGATATAAAACTACCTTTAGGTTACATGTATAAGCTGTATAATGACATATAAATATTACCTTACTGATTACAGTACAGTACTATATTTATCATGGTACTATGTATACAAAAGTAATAAACTGATATAAAACTACCTTTAGGTTACATGTATAAGCTATATAATGACATAAATATTACCTGTATGATTACAGTACTGTACTATATTTAGCATGGTACTATGTATACAAAAGTAATAAACTGATATAAAACTACCTTTAGGTTACATGTATAAGCTGTATAATGACATATAAATATTACCTACTGATTACAGTACTGCACTATCTTTATCATGGTACTATGTATACAAAAGTAATAAACTGATATAAAACTACCTTTAGGTTACATGTATAAGCTGTATAATGACATATAAATATTACCTTACTGATTACAGTACTGTACTATCCTTATCATGGTACTATGTATACAAAAGTAATAAACTGATATAAAAATACATTTAGGTTACATGTATAAGCTGTATAATGACATATAAATATTACCTGTCTGATTATAGTACTGTACTATATTTATCATGGTACTATGTATACAAAAGTAATAAACTGATATAAAACTACCTTTAGGTTACATGTATAAGCTGTATAATAACATATAAATATTACCTTACTGATTACAGTACTGTACTATCTTTATCATGGTACTATGTATACAGAAGTAATAAACTGATATAAAACTACCTTTAGGTTACATGTATAAGCTGTATAATAACATATAAATATTACTTACTGATTACAGTACTGTACTATCTTTATCATGGTACTATGTATACAAAAGTAATAAACTGATATAAAACTACCTTTAGGTTACATGTATAAGCTGTATAATGACATATAAATATTACCTTACTGATTACAGTACTGTACTATCCTTATCATGGTACTATGTATACAAAAGTAATAAACTGATATAAAAATACATTTAGGTTACATGTATAAGCTGTATAATGACATATAAATATTACCTGTCTGATTATAGTACTGTACTATATTTATCATGGTACTATGTATACAAAAGTAATAAACTGATATAAAACTACCTTTAGGTTACATGTATAAGCTGTATAATAACATATAAATATTACCTTACTGATTACAGTACTGTACTATCTTTATCATGGTACTATGTATACAGAAGTAATAAACTGATATAAAACTACCTTTAGGTTACATGTATAAGCTGTATAATAACATATAAATATTACTTACTGATTACAGTACTGTACTATCTTTATCATGGTACTATGTATACAAAAGTAATAAACTGATATAAAACTACCTTTAGGTTACATGTATAAGCTGTATAATAACATATAAATATTACCTGTCTGATTACAGTACTGTACTATCTTTATCATGGTACTATGTATACAAAAGTAATAAACTGATATAAAACTACCTTTAGGTTACATGTATAAGCTGTATAATGACATATAAATATTACCTGTCTGATTATAGTACTGTACTATATTTATCATGGTACTATGTATACAAAAGTAATAAACTGATATAAAACTACCTTTAGGTTACATGTATAAGCTGTATAATAACATATAAATATTACCTTACTGATTACAGTACTGTACAATCTTTATCATGGTACTATGTATACAGAAGTAATAAACTGATATAAAACTACCTTTATGTTACATGTATAAGCTGTATAATGACATATAAATATTACCTGTCTGTTTACAGTACTGTACTATCTTTATCATGGTACTATGTATACAAAAGTAATAAACTGATATAAAACTACCTTTAGGTTACATGTATAAGCTGTATAATGACATATAAATATTACCTTACAGATTACAGTACAGTACTATCTTTATCATGGTACTATGTATACAAAGTAATAAACTGATATAAAACTACCTTTAGGTTACATGTATAAGCTGTATAATGACATATAAATATTACCTTACTGATTACAGTACTGTACTATCTTTATCATGGTACTATGTATACAAAGTAATAAACTGATATAAAACTACCTTTAGGTTACATGTATAAGCTGTATAATGACATATAAATATTACCTTACTGATTACAGTACTGTACAATCTTTATCATGGTACTATGTATACAAAAGTAATAAACTGATATAAAACTACCTTTAGGTTACATGTATAAGCTGTATAATGACATATAAATATTACCTTACTGATTACAGTACTGTACAATCTTTATCATGGTACTATGTATACAAAAGTAATAAACTGATATAAACTACCTTTTGGTTACATGTATAAGCTGTATAATGACATATAAATATTACCTTACTGATTACAGTACTGTACTATCTGTATCATGGTACTATGTATACACAAGTAATAAACTGATATAAAACTACCTTTAGGTTACATGTATAAGCTGTATAATGACATATAAATATTACCTGTCTGATTACAGTACTGTACTATCTTTATCATGGTACTATGTATACAAAAGTAATAAACTGATATAAACTACCTTTAGGTTACATGTATAAGATGTATAATGACATAAATATTACCTTACTGATTACAGTACTGTACTGTCTTTATCATGGTACTATGTATACAAAAGTAATAAACTGATATAAAACTACCTTTAGGTTACATATATAAGCTGTATAATGACATAAATATTACCTGTCTGATTACAGTACTATACTATCTTTATCATGGTACTATGTATACAAAAGTAATAAACTGATATAAAACTACCTTTAGGTTACATGTATAAGCTGTATAATGACATAAATATTACTGTCTGATTACAGTACTGTACTATCTTTATCATGGTACTATGTATACAAAGTAATAAACTGATATAAAACTACCTTTAGGTTACATGTATAAGCTGTATAATGACATATAAATATTACCTTACTGATTACAGTACTGTACTATCTTTATCATGGTACTATGTATACAAAAGTAATAAACTGATATAAAACTACCTTTAGGTTACATATATAAGCTGTATAATGACATAAATATTACCTGTCTGATTACAGTACTATACTATCTTTATCATGGTACTATGTATACAAAAGTAATAAACTGATATAAAACTACCTTTAGGTTACATGTATAAGCTGTATAATGACATAAATATTACTGTCTGATTACAGTACTGTACTATCTTTATCATGGTACTATGTATACAAAGTAATGAACTGATATAAAACTACCTTTAGGTTACATGTATAAGCTGTATAATGACATATAAATATTGCCTTACTGATTACAGTACTGTACTATCTTTATCATGGTACTATGTATACAAAAGTAATAAACTGATATAAAACTACCTTTAGGTTACATATATAAGCTGTATAATGACATATAAATATTACCTGTCTGATTACAGTACTGTACTATCTTTATCATGGTACGGTACTATGTATACAGAAGTAATAAACTGATATAAAACTACCTTTAGGTTACATGTATAAGCTGTATAATGACATATAAATATTACCTTAATGATTACAGTACTGTACTATCATTATTTTGGTACTATGTATACAAAAGTAATAAACTGATATAAAACTACCTTTAGGTTACATGTATAAGCTATATAATGAAATATAAATATTACCTGTCTGATTACAGTACTGTACTATCTTTATCATTGTACTATATATACAAAATTAATAAACTGATATAAAACTACCTTTAGGTTACATGTATAAGCTGTATAATGACATATAAATATTACCTGTGTGATTACAGTACTGTACTATCTTTATCATGGTACTATGTATACAAAAGTAATAAACTGATATAAAACTACCTTTAGGTTACATGTATAAGCTGTATAATGACATATAAATATTACCTTACTGATTACAGTACTGTACTATCTTTATCATGGTACTATGTATACAAAAGTAATAAGCTGATATAAAACTACCTTTAGGTTACATGTATAAGCTGTATAATGACATATAAATATTACCTTACTGATTACAGTACTGTACTATCTTTATCATGGTACTATGTATACACAAGTAATAAACTGATATAAAACTACCTTTAGGTTACATGTATAAGCTGTATAATGACATATAAATATTACCTGTCTGATTACAGTACTGTACTATCTTTATCATGGTACTATGTATACAAAGTAATAAACTGATATAAAACTACCTTTAGGTTACATGTATAAGCTGTATAATGACATATAAATATTACCTGTCTGATTACAGTACTGTACTATCTTTATCATGGTACTATGTATACAAAAGTAATAAACTGATATAAAATTACCTTTAGGTTACATGTATAAGCTGTATAATGACATATAAATATTACCTTACTGATTACAGTACTGTACTATCTTTATCATGGTACTATGTATACACAAGTAATAAACTGATATAAAACTACCTTTAGGTTACATGTATAAGCTGTATAATGATATATAAATATTACTGTCTGATTACAGTACTGTACTATCTTTATCATGGTACTATGTATACACAAGTAATAAACTGATATAAAACTACCTTTAGGTTACATGTATAAGCTGTATAGTGACATAAATATTATCTGTCTGACTACAGTACTGTACTATCTTTATCATGGTACTATGTATACACAAGTAATAAACTGATATAAAACTACCTTTAGGTTACATGTATAAGCTGTATAGTGACATATAAATATTATCTGTCTGATTACAGTATGGTACTATCTTTATCATGGTACTATGTATACAAAGTAATAAACTAATATAAAACTACCTTTAGGTTACACGTATAAGCTGTATAATGACATATAAATATTACCTTACTGATTACAGTACTGTACTATCTTTATCATGGTACTATATATACAAAAGTAATAAACTGATATAAAACTACCTTTAGGTTACATGTATAAGCTGTATAATGATATATAAATATTACCTTACTGATTAAAGTACTGTACTATCTTTATCATGGTACTATATATACAAAAGTAATAAACTGATATAAAACTACCTTTAGGTTACATGTATAAGCTGTATAATGATATATAAATATTACCTTACTGATTAAAGTACTGTACTATCTTTATCATGGTACTATGTATACAAAAGTAATAAACTGATATAAAACTACCTTTAGGTTACATGTATAAGCTGTATAATGACATATAAATATTACCGTATGATTACAGTACTGTACTATCTTTATCGTGGTACTATGTATACAAAGTAATAAACTGATATAAACTACCTTTAGGTTACATGTATAAGCTGTATAATTTACATGTAAATATTACCTTACTGATTACAGTACTGTAATATCTTTATCATGGTACTATGTATACAAAAGTAATAAACTGATATAAAACTAACTTTAGGTTACATGTTTAAGCTGTATAATGACATATAAATATTACCTTACTGATTACAGTACTGTACTATTTTTATCATGGTACTATGTATACACAAGTAATAAACTGATATAAAACTATCTTTAGGTTACATGTATAAGCTGTATAATGACATATAAATATTACCTTACTGATTACAGTACTGTACTATCTTTATCATGGTACTATGTATACACAAGTAATAAACTGATAAAAAAAAACTACATTAAAAAACTACATTTAGGTTATATTTATAAACTGTATTATGTCATGTAAATATTAAGTAACATAAGATATTGTTGTTTACACTTGGTCCTATTCCCTCTCCAAACTGTCCCATTTTACAGATGCAAATATTTAAAAATCCAGACCTTTTTCAGTCCCAAGCAGTTTGAAAAAGGAGTTTCTACCTGTACTCATTTGCATGTGTGAAATTGACCTATTGTCATCAGAATACGTCCTCAACACTGATTAACCATATGACTGCCATACATATCATGGCATGATGGGCATACTTATGTAGTCACTTCAGGACACCAACCTCAATAAATGGTGTGTCTGCTGAGAAACCTGAGTCTGCTTTTCTGTCACTAGATGTGCCTGCTTTATCTACCAGGTATTCTGTGACATCCTCACCCTTCACTGTTCAATTTAAACACCATTGCACATTGGACTTAGTTACTGTAAACTAATTAAAGTATTCTGAACCTTTTATTGAACTTCAGTGTTTTGCATAAGTCTATATTCGAACTTGCTGTTTCTTTGATCTTCAATCTCAATTACAGATGTTCTTTTGCTTATCAATCAGTAAAGATATAAAAAAGACTTTCATTGTTCTGTGTATCTGTTCCTGCATGCTCCACACACCCTAACTACCTCACAGTCACTAACCGTACAGGTGTTATTAAAATTGTGTTTTAAATTTGAGATTTTCATAGTTAAGTATTGCTATCTGTTTCCATCCGCACCACTGCTAATTGCTTCACAAGAGTGCCTTTCATGGTGCATTACTGAACTTATGGTCACCATTGTTCGTTCCATATTACAAGTTCAGTAATGTAGTTGCACTCACTTTGAAAGGTAGTTTTGTGAACGAGTTTGGACTTAGCGTGCATGGAGGTCTTTCCCCTTCAAAAAGCCAGTCAGAAAAGCACAATCTTAGGAAGATACAAAGTAGCAAGGCAGCGGGTCATGAATCACAGTTTAAAGAATGTTAAAATCTAGTAATAAAAATAATATAAGTGTTTTGCATAGAGAATACCTTTATGGTTTAAAAAAAGATCCCAAATCGCCAATCCTGATAGATTGCGATCAAGCCATTATGAAAATTGTAAGACAACTTTTTTTCTGTGAGGTATCCACACATATCAGATTTTTTTCTTTTAAAGAAGACCAAATATAACTTTAGTTTTCAGAAATACCTTATTTCTCTTGTTAAGTGTAGTCAGTCCACGGGTCATCCATTACTTATGGGATTATATCTCTTCCCCAACAGGAAGTTGCAAGAGGATCACCCAAGCAGAGCTGCTATATAGCTCCTCCCCTCACATGTCATATCCAGTCATTCTCTTGCAACCTAACTAAAGATAGGTCGTTGTGAGAGGTCTGTGGTGTTTTTAAACTTAGTTTATTTCTTCAATCAAAAGTTTGTTATTTTAAATGGCACCGGAGTGTGCTGTTTGTTCTCAGGCAGCATTAGAAGAAGAATCTGCCTGCGTTTTCTATGATCTTAGCAGACGTAACTAAGATCCACTGGCTGTTCTCATACATTCTGAGGAGTGAGGTAACTTCAGAACAGGGGAATAGCATGCAGGGCCCCCCTGCAAAGGAGGTATGTGCAGTAAATTATTTTTCTAAGGAATGGAATTGACTGAGAAAATACTGCTAATACCAATGTAGTGTAAGTTCAGCCTTAAATGCAGTGGTAGCTACTGGTATTAGGCTGATGAGTGTGTGTACACTGAAGTATTTTTCTAGGGAATAGAATTTGACTCAGAAAATACTTTTAGTACTGAAGTAATGTATGAGCCTTCACTGCAGTAAAAGCGACTGGTAGCAGGCTTATTAATAACACTTCATAGTTTTTAAAATATATGTTCAAAACGTTTACTAGCATGTTAATCGTTTTTTGTGAGGTACTTGGTGATAAAACTTATTGGGCATGATTTTTACCACATGGCTATCTTTGTTTCTGCATAGAAACAGTTTACTGAGCTTCCCCACTGTTGTAATATGGGTGGGAGGGGCCTATTTTAGCGCTTTTTTGCGCAGTAAAAATTCAGTCACAATCTTCCTAATTCATCCTCCATGATCCAGGATGTCTCTACAGAGCTCAGGGGTCTTCAAAATTCTTTTTGAGGGAGGTAATCAGTCACAGCAGACCTGTGACAGTGTGTTTGACTGTGATAAAAACGTTAATTATATAATTGTTATCCGTTTTTGGGTATTTAGGGGTTAATCATCCTTTTGCTGGTGGGTGCAATCCTTTGCTAACTTAATACACTTACTGTGAAAATTTGGTTGCTATAACTAATTTGGTTCATTGTTATTTCAACTGTGACAGCTTTTTGTGCTTCTTAAAGGCGCAGTAGCGTTTTTTATATTGCTTGTAAATTTATTTGAAAGTATTTTCCAAGCTTGCTAGTCGCATTGCTAGTCTGTTTAAACATGTCTGACACAGATTAATCTTTTTGTTCACTATGTTTAAAGGCGCCAAGTACATCAGAGAGGCCCATACAAATCACTTTGCAAGACATGGCTACTGTTATGACAGAAGTATTATCTAAATTGCCAGAATTAAGAGGCAAGCGCGATTGCTCTGGGTTAAGGACAGAGCGCGCTGATAATGGGAGAGCCATGTCCGATACTGCGTCACAATTTGCAGAACATGAGGACGGAGAGCTTCATTCTGTGGGTGACGGATCTGATCCAGGCAGACTGGATTCAGAGATTTCTAATTTTAAATTTAAGCTTGAGAACCTCCGCGTATTGCTAGGGGAGGTATTAGCGGCTCTGAATGATTGTAACACGGTTGCAATTCCAGAGAAATTATGTAGGCTGGATAAATACTATGCGGTACCGGTGTGTACTGACGTTTTTTTCTATACCTAAGAGGCTTACAGAGATTATTAGCAAGGAGTGGGATAGGCCCGGGGTGCCCTTTTCCCCCCCTCCTATATTTAGGAAAATGTTTCCAATAGACGCCACCACACGGGACTTATGGCAGACGGTCCCTAAGGTGGAGGGAGCAGTTTCTACTTTGGCTAAGCGTACCACTATCCCGGTGGAGGATAGTTGTGCCTTTTCAGATCCAATGGATAAAAAATTAGGTTACCTTAAGAAAATGTTTGTTCAACAAGGTTTTATCTTACAGCCCCTTGCATGCATTGCGCCTGTCACTGCTGCGGCGGCATTCTGGTTTGAGTCTCTAGAAGAGGCCATTCGCACAGCTCCATTGGATGAAATTATGAACAAGCTTAAAGCACTTAAGCTAGCTAACGCATTTGTTTCTGATGCCGTCGTGCATTTAACCAAACTTACTGCTAAGAACTCCGGATTCGCCATCCAAGCGCGCAGAGCGCTGTGGCTTAAATCCTGGTCAGCTGATGTGACTTTTAAATCTAAATTGCTTAATATTCCTTTCAAAGGGCAGACCTTATTCGGGCCCGGCTTGAAAGAAATTATCGCTGACATTACGGGAGGTAAGGGCCATGCTCTGCCTCAGGACAGGGCCAAATCAAAGGCTAAACAGTCTAATTTTCGTGCCTTTCGTAACCTCAAGGCAGGAGCAGCATCAACTTCCTCCGCTCCAAAACAGGAAGGAGCTGTTGCTCGCTACAGACAGGGCTGGAAAGCTAACCAGTCCTGGAACAAGGGCAAGCAGGCCAGAAAACCTGCTGCTGCCCCTAAGACAGCATGAAGTGCGGGCCCCCTATCCGGAAACGGATCTAGTGGGGGGCAGACTTTCTCTCTTTGCCCAGGCTTGGGCAAGAGATGTCCAGGATCCCTGGGCGTTGGAGATCATATCTCAGGGATATCTTCTGGACTTCAAAGCTTCTCCTCCACAAGGGAAATTTCATCTTTCAAGGTTATCAGCAAACCAAATAAAGAAAGAGGCGTTTCTACGCTGTGTACAAGACCTCTTACTAATGGGGGTTATCCACCCAGTTCCGCGGACGGAACACGGGCAAGGATTCTATTCAAATCTATTTGTGGTTCCCAAGAAAGAGGGAACCTTCAGACCAATCTTGGACTTAAAGATCCTAAACAAATTCCTAAGAGTTCCATCATTCAAAATGGAAACTATTCGAACCACCCTACCCATGATCCAAGAGGGTCAGTACATGACCACAGTGGACTTAAAGGATGCCTACCTTCACATACCGATTCACAAGGATCATTACCGGTATCTAAGATTTGCCTTCCTAGACAGGCATTACCAGTTTGTAGCTCTTCCCTTCGGGTTAGCTACGGCTCCAAGAATCTTTACAAAGGTTCTGGGCTCACTTCTGGCGGTACTAAGACCGCGAGGCATAGCGGTGGCTCCGTACCTAGATGACATTCTGATACAAGCGTCAAGTTTTCAAACTGCCAAGTCTCATACAGAGATAGTTCTGGCATTTCTGAGGTCGCATGGGTGGAAGGTGAACGTGGAAAAGAGTTCTCTATTGCCACTTACAAGGGTTCCCTTCCTAGGGACTCTTATAGATTCTGTAGAGATGAAAATTTACCTGACGGAGGCCAGGTTATCAAAACTTCTAAATGCTTGCCGTGCCCTTCATTCCATTCCACACCCGTCAGTAGCTCAGTGCATGGAGGTAATCGGCTTAATGGTAGCGGCAATGGACATAGTACCATTTGCGCGCCTGCATCTCAGACTGCTGCAATTGTGCATGCTAAGTCAGTGGAATGGGGATTACTCAGATTTGTCCCCTCTGCTAAATCTGGATCAAGAGACCAGAGATTCTCTTCTATGGTGGCTTTCTCGGCCACATCTGTCCAAGGGGATGTCCTTTCGCAGGCCAGATTGGACGATTGTAACAACAGACGTCAGCCTTCTAGGTTGGGGCGCAGTCTGGAATTCCCTGAAGGCTCAGGGATCATGGACTCAGGAGGAGAAACTCCTCCCAATAAATATTCTGGAGTTAAGAGCAATATTCAATGCTCTTCTAGCTTGGCCTCAGTTAGCAACTCTGAGGTTCATCAGATTTCAGTCCGGCAACATCACGACTGTGGCTTACATCAACCATCAAGGGGGAACCAGGAGTTCCCTAGCGATGTTGGAAGTCTCAAAGATAATTCGCTGGGCAGATTCTCACTCTTGCCACCTGTCAGCGATCTACATCCCAGGTGTGGAGAACTGGGAGGCGGATTTTCTAAGTCGCCAGACTTTTCATCCGGGGGAGTGGGAACTTCATCCGGAGGTCTTCGCTCAACTGATTCATCGTTGGGGCAAACCAGATCTGGATCTCATGGCATCTCGCCAGAACGCCAAGCTTCCTTGTTACGGATCCAGGTCCAGCGACCCGGGAGCGGTGCTGATAGATGCTCTGACAGCACATTGGGTCTTCAACATGGCTTATGTTTTTCCACCATTTCCGATGCTTCCTCGATTGATTGCCAAGATCAAACAGGAGAGAGCATCAGTGATTCTGATAGCGCCTGCGTGGCCACGCAGGACCTGGTATGCAGACCTAGTGGACATGTCGTCCTGTCCACCATGGTCTCTGCCTCTGAGGCAGGACCTTCTAATTCAGGGTCCTTTCAACCATCCAAATCTACTTTCTCTGAGGCTGACTGCATGGAGATTGAACGCTTGATTCTATGAAAGCGTGGATTCTCGGAGTCGGTTATTGATACCTTAATACAGGCTAGGAAACCTGTTACCAGAAGAATTTACCATAAGATATGGCGTAAATATTTATATTGGTGCGAATCCAAGAGTTACTCATGGAGTAAGGTTAGGATTCCTAGGATATTGTCTTTTCTACAAGAGGGTTTAGAAAAGGGTTTATCTGCTAGTTCGTTAAAGGGACAGATTTCGGCTCTGTCTATTCTTCTGCACAAACGTCTGGCAGAAGTTCCAGACGTTCAGGCTTTTTGTCAGGCTTTGGCTAGGATTAAGCCTGTGTTTAAGACTGTTGCTCCGCCGTGGAGCTTAAACTTAGTTCTTAACGTTCTGCAAGGCGTTCCGTTTGAACCCCTTCATTCCGTTGATATCAAGCTGTTATCTTGGAAAAGTTCTGTTTTTGATGGCTATTTCCTCGGCTCGGAGAGTCTCTGAGTTATCTGCCTTACATTGTGATTCTCCTTATCTGATTTTTCATTCAGACAAGGTAGTTCTGCGTACTAAGCCTGGGTTCTTACCTAAGGTAGTTTCTAACAGGAATATCAATCAAGAAATTGTTGTTCCATCATTGTGTCCTAACCCTTCTTCAAAGAAGGAACGACTTTTGCATAATCTGGACGTAGTCCGTGCCCTGAAGTTCTATTTGCAGGCAACTAAAGATTTTCGTCAAACTTCTTCCCTGTTTGTCGTTTACTCTGGACAGAGGAGAGGTCAAAAGGCTTCGGCTACCTCTCTCTCTTTTTGGCTTCGTAGCATAATACGTTTAGCCTATGAGACTGCTGGACAGCAGCCTCCTGAAAGGATTACAGCTCATTCTACTAGAGCTGTGGCTTCCACCTGGGCCTTTAAAAATGAGGCCTCTGTTGAACAGATTTGCAAGGCTGCAACTTGGTCTTCACTTTTCACTTTTTCAAAATTTTACAAATTTGACACTTTTGCGTCTTCGGAGGCTGTTTTTGGGAGAAAGGGGAGGAGCTATATAGCAGCTCTGCTTGGGTGATCCTCTTGCAACTTCCTGTTGGGGAAGAGATATAATCCCATAAGTAATGGATGACCCGTGGACTGACTACACTACAAGAGAAATAAATTTATCAGGTAAGCATAAATTATGTTTTCAGGGAAAAACACCATGTGAAATGCAAAGTATATATTTCTTTGTTTTTCTATGGTGCTAGTCTTAAATAGCAGCACAGAAGTTATTTCCTAATTATTTCAAACACAAATTGTATGGCCCCACATCAGTGCACCTTTCCAAAACACCAACTTTTGGGAATTTATATTGTTCAAAAACAATTGATAATTGTAAATCAGAAGATAAAATGTATTATTTTGTTACTTTGCACAATCTTGCAATCTATGCAAAAATGAGCCGGTCTAAAATGTTCTAAAAATATTAGATAAATGTTATAGTTGCTCAAAATTCTGTTTTCCCAGAGAGGAGGCTTTACTCAATTTGATAATGTGTATATGTTCCTACCCTTGTCCAAACACGCCAGTGCAGTAAAAAATACCCCCAAATTCAAACTGTCTAAATAACCCTACACTGATATAGACGAGAATGGTGGCATCTGATGCTAAGGATATTTTGTGGGTAAGTTCACGTTCTAGATCATCATTTGCAGGCGTTTGAACAGCTGTAAAGAAAACGTGGAAGGTGAGAGCTAAAATGAGTAGTAAAGCTGTGAATGTCGCTAAGGAGGGATTCATTCCCAGAACTTGCTATACTCTTTCCCCACTTCTAGACAAGGGTGATGCAGGGGCTTATTATTGCAGTACCTACCATGATAGCAAGATGTCAGCAAGGAATTGTGTGACCTCTGAGTGCTCTGTCCTGAACTAAATCAAAGAGGAGCATCTGTCAGGATTTTTTCCCTGTTGTTTGCCATGTACTGCTGGCAGCCATTTTACTCACCTCTCTTCCTGACTATGGTGCATTGTGGGGGATGCTGCTCATTTCCTACACTTCCTTTTATGGCCAGACTGGTGTGCATCATCCATGTGAGACAGGATGCAGTCTCAGAATTGTGATGTCATCACTTATTATTTAAAGGGCCTCTGTTCAGTATGCTTTGCCTTTGCGTTGTCTCAGACCTATTTGTGAGAGTTCCTGTGCATTACCTGGCTGCCTGACGTCCTTCCTGGTTCCTGATCCCTGGCTTGTTCCTGACTCTGCTCTTTTCCTTGTTCCTGATTCCGGCTCGTCTGACTATTCGCTTTGGCTCCTGACTCGGCTCGTCTGACTACCAGCTCTGGTTTTGACTCCTGGCTTGTTATTTGACTTGTGGACTTTTTATAATTTTTTGCTTTTAATAAAGGTGTGATGTGTGTGATTATGTTTGCACTTCTCGTCTCAGTCTGATTCCTGGCATCCTGACATTACGCAAAGGGCATTACAAGATACTCATAATGCCCGCTCCTGGTGTTAAATGCTGTTTTCCATTCGTGACCCTCCTTAATCCTAACGAGATTGTACGCTCCTCTCAAATCAAGTTTAGTAAAGACCGTAGCTCCCTTGAGGCGGTCGAAGAGTTCCGTAATGAGCGGAATAGGGTAAGCATTCTTAATGGTAAGACGATTAAGACTTCTATAATCTATACATGGTCTTAACTCGCCACCCTTTTTCTTCACAAAGAAGAAGCCAGCCCCTGCAGGAGAGCATGATTTGCGAATGATTCCCTGTGACAGAGCATCGGCAACATACTCCTCCATAGCACAATTCTCTGCAACAGACAGAGGGTTCACCCGGCCCCGAGGAGGAATGGCTCCGGGTTGCAGGTCTATGGCACAATCGTAAGACCGGTGAGGAGGCAACGTACCGGCACGCACCTTGTCAAACACGTCTAGAAACTCTCGATACTCCTCTGGCAATTGAGATACCGAAGAAGTGCCTTCCAATAAATTGTCTCCCCGTTATGTTGGTCCTTTTCGAATACTCCGACGGGTTAATCCTGTGGCCTACGCTCTTGGCCTTCCTCCTTCTATGCGCATCTCCAATGTTTTTCATGTCTCCCTCTTGAAACCATTGGTTTGTAATCGGTTTAACACTGTGTTGCCTCGTCCCCGTCCTATCTTTGTTGACAACCATGAGGAGTATGAGGTCAGCAGCATTATTGACTCTCGTATGTCCAGGGGCCGTGTACAGTATTTGGTTCACTGGAGGGGCTACGGTCCGGAGGAGCGTTCTTGGGTTCCCTCCTCTGATGTTCATGCTCCCGCCCTCCTCCGTGCCTTCCATGCCCGTTTCCCCAATAAGCCTTTTGTCCTCCCGCGGGGGAGGGGTCGTTGAGGGGAGGGTACTGTCAGGGTTTTTTTCCCTGTTGTTTGCCATGTGCTGCTGGCAGCCATTTTACTCACCTCTCTTCTTAACTATGGTGCATTGTGGGGGATGCTGCTCATTTCCTACACTTCCTTTTATGGCCAGACTGGTGTGCATCATCCATGTGAGACAGGATGCAGTCTCAGAATTGTGATGTCATCACTTATTATTTAAAGGGCCTCTGTTCAGTATGCTTTGCCTTTGCGTTGTCTCAGACCTGTTTGTGAGAGTTCCTGTGTATTACCTGGCTGCCTGACGTCCTTCCTGGTTCCTGATCCCTGGCTTGTTCCTGACTCTGCTGGTTTCCTTGTTCATGATTCTGGCTCGTCTGACTATTCGCTTTGGCGCCTGACTTGGCTCGTCTGACTACCAGCTCTGGTTTTGACTCCTGGCTTGTTATTTGACTTGTGGACTTTTTATTATTTTTTACTTTTAATAAAGGTGTGATTATTTTTGCACTTCTCGTCTCAGTCTGATTCCTGGCATCCTGACAGCATCAAACTAACTGTTCCAGGGCTATGAGACAAACTACTTTGAAGCTATCTTATGATTAGAGGTCCTATATGTTGGAGCCCCAACATTATTTACCTCTTTTGAGGTGGTTAGAGGAGGTATAGGGCTTGTGCCTCAGAACTCTGACAGCCAACAGACTCAGGACAATGCAGCCTTCAGGTGTGATTTTAACTCTGGGGACTTCCACTGTCTACGAGATTCGGGGTACAACAAGCTGGTCAGACAAAGAGCTTTATCTACCTGGGATCTACAGTACCTGGTGATGGTTACGCTTGAAGGGGCAAAATGTTGACCTACAGTTTGGTCTCACTGTATTCCAAGTTGTCAGATCCTGTGATAGAGCAGTGGTCACAAGTTCTGCTGTTGCCCAAATGTCTCGTGTGTAAGTCATGGGGGATGCTGCTCCTCCACTTGCAAACAAACCTGAACTAAGATACAGCTGGACTACTCTAATATGGTGCAGCCAGTGTTGTCTCTATTTATTGGTAATCCTGGCATTATCGATGAAACTGCAAAGTCTGGACCTATCAATAAATTTCAGTTCTTTGTGAATTAATGAGCGGGCCTGTCCAAATAAATAAATAAATAAATCACAATCTGTCCTGGATTACATTCTCTACATGAGAAGGGGTTGACAAGTTTGACCAGATACTTGACCGTACTGTACAGCTTACTGATAATGCTTGATTCAAGAAGTTGCAGTCTACCTGATACAGATGTCATTTTACAATGCATATATAGTGTATCGGACTACTTCCTGAAATTATAGGAATCAGTGATAGCAAGCTGCCTTTCCCCAGAAGGAGATTTTTCAGTTGATGATGCAGCTGAGGGTCTGTATTTCAGTTGACCTTCAGTCACCAAGAAAACAAACTCCCATCTAAAAGTTGTTGGGTTTGCACTTGGTGATGCCTGTCTGCTTCCTTATTTTTTATACTATGGGCCCCATGATCTAAAGTTCTTTGCTCAGGGAAGATGGACCTTGAGTCCTGCAAGGTCACTCAAAACATTTTACAAACTCTTTATCTTGAGATTTGTTTATCTCACTATACATCATTCTCAATGTGAAGAAGAGAATTCTACATTACAGTGCAAAGTCTAAATATTTGCAAAGAGTTTGTGTGATTTCTTTTCATTCTGGTGAGTTTTTTTTTCTCATTAGGCCCTTTGTCACTAGTGTCATGCCTCAGAGTGATAACCGTACAACCTTATTCTGGCCTGCTTTAATAGATTTCTAATTCAATTCTTTCATTCATTCTAGGAAGAAATAACATGGAAATGATACAATGATCAATATGTATTATGAGGCGAATTATATTTATGAAGCAGTGGTATAAAACACTGTTTCATAAACCCTCTCCGCCAAACTGGAGTTGGCGAATGAAAATCACCCTGGATTTATTTGACTGGGGTAGTTGACAAGCCTTATTTTCACGCAGTTGGTTACGTGAGGGTTGGGGGGCGGTATTGCACAAGCGTTCCCTCATGTAATGATAAATATGGGGAACATTCGCCCCACAATTTGTGGTAACAATGCAAATTGATAAATCTTGCCCAGTGTGGAACTATTTGATTCATGTTCTATATTATTTATTTATAAAATATTTTACCAGGAAGGATACATTGAGATTTCTCTCGTTTTCAAGTATGTCCATGTTCTATATGCAGTGTTTACACTCATTCCAGCATAAATTAGTAAATCTGGAATAAACATTCAGCTGTGTTTGGATTATGCTTGTTGCTGACATCATGCAGGCACTCATCACAAAATAGCCAATCTCAGAATGGCACAGTACAGCTTAATGTTCTTGTAAATACAATGCTATGTGTATATATTGTGTAGCTGAAATATGTGTTGTTACAGAAGCATTAGTTATTTTGTTGTGAAGAGCTTATTTCCCAGCAGCAATGCCTGAACCAGCAAGCCAGCGCCTAAGAAGGGCTCCAAGAAAACCGTAACAAGTATCATTTCATAAAGAGTTAACTCTTTTTTTTCATTTTTTAGAAACTATTGTCTAATCACCTCTGGAGCCAGACTGCTAATTGATAAGATGAACTTGTAAACTTGTTATCTTAAGTACTGTAATCCTATTGTGGCCTGTCAAAGGACAGTGCTCTCTATCTAAATGTGTGATGGGGGATTTTGTGCTTCCCCCCCTCTCCCCCTGGGAGTGCCCTGTGTGCATGTAACCTTAATAAAAAGCAGGCTGGGCATCCCAGTCCTGAGTTCTTGTTTGACCCTCAATCGCAGCGTTGACTCGTTTTTGTGGGCAGAAGGGTATCCTAGCGGTACTGCAGCTAAGGGAGATTATTCTATATTTGCGAGACTCATATAGAATACTATGGAAAGCAGCTTCTCCCCTCTTTAGCAATAGGGATCCAGGCTACTAAGCGGTCCATCTCTCAGCGAGACTAAGGGTAACCGTAACATGTGTATAATGTGTACCTGCTACAAGTATATAGTGTGTACCTGTCGTGTATACTTACAATGGGCCACATTACGAGTGTAGCGCAAATATCGGGTTTTTGTGATCGTTTGCACGCAGGTTAAATTGTGCTGGTATTACAAGTTTAAAGTAACTTTCGTCAGGTTAGCACATACTCATAGCTGTGGCTAAAGGGACAGTCTAGTCCAAAATAAACTTTCATGATTCAGATAGAGAATGTAATTTTAAACAATTTTCCAATTTACTTTTATCACCAATTTTGCTTTGTTCTCTTGGTATTCTTAGTTGAAAGCTAAACCTAGGAGGTTCATATGCTAATTTCTAAGTCCTTGAAGGCTGCCTCTTAGCTCAGGGCATTTTGACAGTTTTTCACCACTAGAGGGTGTTAGTTCACGTTTATCATATAGCAAGCTCTGATTGGCTAAAATGGATGTCTGTCAAAAGAACTGAAATAAGGGGGCAGTCTGCAGAGGCTTAGATACAAGGTAATCACAGAGGTAAAAAGTATATTAATATAACTGAGATAAGGAGCAGTCTGCAGAGGCTTAGATACAAGGTAATCACAGAGGTGAAAAGTATATTAATATAACTGAGATAAGGAGCAGTCTGCAGAGGCTTAGATACAAGGTAATCACAGAGGTAAAAAGTATATTAAAATAACTGAGATAAGGAGCAGTCTGCAGAGGCTTAGATACAAGGTAATCACAGAGGTAAAAAGTATATTAATATAACTGAGATAAGGCGCAGTCTGCAGAGGCTTAGATACAAGGTAATCACAGAGGTAAAAAGTATATTAATATAACTGAGATAAGGAGCAATCTGCAGAGGCTTAGATACAAGGTAATCACAGAGGTAAAAAGTATATTATTATAACTGTGTTGGTTATGCAAAACTAGGGAATGGGTAATAAAGGGATTATCTTTTTAAATAATAACAATTCTGGTGTAGACTGTCAATTTAACTGTTTAGGGAAACAAACAAAATCTCACAAAACACTTCAAAAGTACATTACAAAGTTACACATTAATAATAACTGCATCTAATAAATATGATTGAACAAAACAATTCCACACACAAAAGTTATAATTAATCAAAGATATGAGGTCACAGGTGTTAATAATGTATTTTTACCGTAATTATTTCACATACCAATGTTCTGCACATAGCAGAATATGTTCTAAGTGTTTATAGATAGATATTCCTTTATATATCTGTATATATCTATACATATATATATATATTGTACAAAAATACCATCAGCTATATAGAAATATGTATGTATGAATAAATAAAACATATTCTGCTATGTGAAGAACATTGGAATGTGAAATATTCATATATTCATGTCGGGTTAGCACCCTTGAGAACATGAGTTCGGGTTAGCGCGTGAGGAGACTGTTAGGGTTTTTTCCACTTTTTTTTTCTCCATTGACTTCTAAGCTGTTTGCACATGTCGGGTTAGCGCGAGAGTGCAAACTTTTTACTTTCAACTCATAATACGAGCACAACCCAACACACGCAAAAAGTTTACTTCTAGCCCAATTAGCGCTCTAGTGAAAATACTGAATAGAACTCCGCTCGTAATCTGGCCCAATAAATAAATATATATATATATATATATATATATATATATATATATAGTGTGTGTATAATATTCACCTGCTACGTGTATATAGTGTGTACCCTTTGTGTGTGTATATGTGTACCTACAATGGCATATATTACGAGTGGAGTGTAAAATTGCGCTTTTGCATGCACAAAATTGGTGCTCTACTCAGTAATACCAGCGCACGCAAATGTGCACTGGCATTGTAAGTTAAGCGCAACGCGAATGCAACCTTGTGTTCGCCTTGCCTGGAAGCCTTGCACTAACGAGAGCGCACTTCCATAGGCTCCAATGGGAGCCTCATTCTCATGCCATGAGACACAGAAAAGAACCTAGTGCAGTGCATTGGGTAAGTCGCACAGCGTTGGGGAACAAATTAAAAATATATATGTATGTGAATATATATATATATATATATATATTCTTCATAAACAGGGAGAGTCCACAGCTGCTTTCATTACTTTTAGGAATTCAGAACCTGGCCACCAGGAGGAGGCAAAGACACCCCAGCCAAAGGCTTAAATACCTCCCCCACTTCCCTCATACCCCAGTCATTATTTGCCTTTCATTACAGGAGGTTGGCAGAGAAGTGTCGGAAGATTAATGATAGTCTCTTATGGAGGGTAGGACTCTTCGAAATGGGACTGGAGTTTTAAGTAATCCTGTCAGCCTCTCAGTGAGAGCATGGATGAAAGTTAGAGTCAGGAGATGCAGGGAGAGTCTTTCTGCGAAACCATCCTGACTCATATTAACAGCTCCTTAGCAATCAGCGTTGACAAGTTTCGCTGTCAGCTTTCTTCGCTCAAGTCCATGTCAGAAGCGAGGCTACTATCTGTCACACTTGAAGGGCCGTGTTCCTGTTTCACGGCGTAGATTCCGGTAAGATCGTATCATTTTACTTTGATGATGTGAATGTATATAAACGAAGAAGTCAGGGTCTCAGTGGGACTCATTTTTTCTTTATGAAATCAAGGGTTAATATCTCCTGAGGGGGGGTTATTGAACAGGCTATTGTCAGGCTGGTTGCCCCTGGTGGCCTTGGCGCGCTTTTCTCTAGCCTGCACGGTGTACCTTGTGACTAGATGTGGTCACGTTCTGTTCTCCATTTCCGTATTCCTGACAGCATGGCGACGGAGAGAATCTGTTTTGCTTGTTTGTCTGGGTCTCAGGAGGTGGTGAGTGCCCCAGCCATTGGGGGGTGGAAGGTGCCGTTTTTGTTTTTTTCTATCCATAATTCTATCACCAAGCTATGGAGGATTCTGATTTTTTGGAGGCGGATGTCTCTTATTCTGATTCTACTTCTTGCGAAGTGTATGAAATGGCCCGGGTAATACATGCCCATCAGTTATGTTCCGAATGCCGCTCTCTAGAGTGCTCTCTTCTCCCAAATCAGGGAACTTAGAGTCCGCCAAGCCATCCGCCCCAGGGGATCCCATATCCCGTGAGGCGCGTCCCCTAGAACCTTTCTTGGCTACGCAAGCAGGTGCCCCTAAACCGTTGCCCCGTTACCCCTTCTCTGGAAGGCGGCTAGTTTCCTCCAGAGGTTACGACATGGCTCTGCATGGCCGTATCTATGGCGTTATCGCATTTACATCTTCCAGAGAGGGAGGTGTTGCTGAGATACTCTCCGTGTTCTGTTAACCAGGATTCGTCAGGTGTGGGATCGTCTGGGTCGGATCAGCCATCTGGGGAAATGGTTTTCTCTGAAGCTTCAGGGGCCCAACCCTCGGGGTCGTCAGTTGAAAAGTCTTGCTTTTCGTTATAGACTGGCGCGCCTTTGTGTCCTGCTGTGGCATGTTTTGGCGGTACTGGAGGATCCCAGTCCTAATAGGTTGAGGGATCCTCAGTCTTTTGTTCCAGACGGCAAGCTGGGTTAGACATGTGGGGATGAAGTTAATCTCATTGTCTTCTCCAATTTACTTTTCGTTTCTTGGGTATCATATTCCAGTTCTGAGCTTTAAAATAATGGGGTTTCTGATTGGCTGGTCCTGTTAGTGTGCTCTTTTCTTCTTCGGCGTTTACCTGCGGGTGCTGCCCTTCTTTTTCTTTGATCCGGTTAGGATGTATTTTATTTATTTGTAAGACAGCTCATGTCTGTTATAATTTTTCCTTTGGAAACATTTCTTATCTGGAATTTGATACTTGCGATTTTGTGGTCGCATTGAATGCTTCTGCAAAAGTTTTATATGAAACGTTAGGACATTGTTATGCCTACTGTTTTTCTGTTTAATTTGTCTATCCCTTCTAGGGTCGTGACTTTTGGGGCCTTGGACAGGTCTTGGGTGCCTTATATATCAGGCTGGTCCTGGTTGGGTACTAGTTTTCTGTTCCTTGGGGTCTATATCAGACACGTGGTGCCCGTTATACCTGGCTGGTCCAGTTAGGGTGTTGAGTGGCTCACTCTTGTTTTGAGTTTCGCTTTCTTGTTTTTCGTTTCAAGTTAAAGGTGGCCTTTCATTCCTTGACGTCAGGCTGGTCCTCGTTTATTATTATGAGCACCTTAGAAGGGATTGTGCTCAGTCCTATTTGTCCTATCCATGCTTAGCTGGCGGGGTTTTCTGAGGTTCGGATCCTGCTAAGGCGTACTCTGTTGGCTCCTTTGTTCTTTTGGTTCAGGTTCTAGAGTGTTTTCTCCTTCCTATAGTGGGTCGGAGGTTCAGAGGATCCAATGGTAATCCGTGGTACCAGGTTCTGGTGGCGTTTTTCGTCCCCTCCCTTGAGGATTCCTTTGAGATTGTCCTCTTGGACTCCTTGATGACTGTACCTCTTCCTTCAGTTCGAGGCTGATTGGGCTTTTGTCCCTTTTTCCTGGGGCTGGCTTTCTGGTCATTGGTTTCAGGAAGTTAGGGCCTTTTTTGTTGTTTTTTCTACTTCCGGGATTTCGTCTGCTCCCATATTTTTGGATTTCTGCAGATTGGGTTGTCTCCTTTTTCCATCTAAAGGGGAGGAGAGTTCACGGCTTCATTCATTTGTTTGTGGGAAATAAGAACCTGGCCACAAGGAGGAGGCAAAGACTTAAATACCTCCCCCACTCCCCTCATCCCGCAGTCATTCTTTGTCTTTCATCACAGGAGGATGGCAGAGAAGTTTCAGAAGATTCGTAGTAGTCTCTTATGAAGGGTAGTACTCTTCGGAATGGGACTGGAGTTTTAAGTAGTCCTGTCAGCCTCTCAGTGAGAGCCTGGGTAAAACTTAGAGTACGGAGATGCAGGGAGAGTCTTTCTGTGAAACCATCCCGACTCATATTAACAGCTCCATAAGCAATCAGCGTTGACGAGTTTCGCTGCCTGCTTTCTGCACTCAAATCCATGTCACACTTAAAGGGCCGTGTTCCTGTTACACGGCATAGATTTTGTTAAGATCGTTTTATTTTATTATATTCATGATGATAACGGAGAAGACAGGGTCACAGTGTGACACCTTTATCTTTATAGAATCAAGGGTTAATATTCCTGGAAGGGGGATTATTGAACAGGGTGGGTTATACATGATATTGTTTATTGTGTCATTGCTGTGTTATGTGCGAGATAAGGCTCTGGCAATGGTGGAACTGACCGGGAGTATTTGCGCGGCCGTTTTGGCGTGTTTTTTTCCCTAAGGCAGGGGCGGTCCTGCGAGGCACTCCATGTGACCGGGTGTGGCCTAGGCAACTTCCTCTGCTTGCGGCGCAAGAGACAAAGCGGTTTCTGTAGTCCGGGTCATAGAAGGTGGTGAGTGCCCTGGCCATTGGAGGTTATAAAGGTGCCCTTTTTATTATTAAAATCTAGTCCGTAATAAAAGCACAAGCTATGGAGGGTACTCCCTCTTTAACAAAGTCTCATACCTGTGATTATTGTGAGGAGGTTCTGGTAGATCAGCCTGCTCAACTATGTTCCACATGCCTTAATAATGTTGCAACATCTAAAAATAAGAGGATGTCTAGTACTACTAAACCGTCCACCTCTGAGGGTTCTCCGTCCCGTGAGATGCGTTCCCTGCATCCATCTCCTAATGCACATGCAGTGCACCAGGGTCCAACCATTACTCCTACGGAAGAGCTTCTTTGGCCGTCAGATTTTGGGGATCAACTGCAAACGGCGGTATTGAAGGTGATCCATACTTTACCACGTTCTGCTAAGCGCAAGCGTAGGATGATCTTGGCGGTCCGGCCCAGGGGTTCTCTATGCCTATGGAAATATCAGAGGTGTTATCTGCTGATGAGGCCAAATCCGACTCTTTGGAGGAGGCCCCTTCTGGGTCGGAATCCGTATCATCTAGGGCTCCAGCTGCAGAGGAGCCTGACTTTAGGTTTAGGATGGAGAATTTGCGCTTTTTGCTGAAGCAAGTGCTTGCTACTCTGGAGGTTCCGGAACCGAAGCTTCCGGAGGTACCTTCAATTCCTAAGCTTGATAAAGTATATGAGGACAGGGTGGTACCTCAGACCTTCCTGGTTCCCGTTAAGATGGATAATATTATTAAGAATGAATGGGAGCGATTAGGTTCTTCCTTTTCCCCTTCTTCTACCTTTAAGAAACGGTTCCCCATTCCGGACTCTCAGCTCGAGCTATGGGGGACTGTCCGTAAAGTGTATGGTGACATCTCTACGCTCGCGAAGTGGACGACTATTCCAATTGAGGATAGTTTGTCGTTTAAAGAGCCCATGGATAAAAAGTTGGATAACATGTTAAGAAAGATGTTTCAGCACACAGGGTTTGCTTTTCAACCGGCAGCGGCTGTAGCCTCGGTTGCCGGAGCTGCAATATATTGGTGTGAATCCCTGTGTGATATGGTCGAGGGGGAGACTTCCATCGACGAGATACAGGAAAATATTAAGGCGTTGAATGTCGCCAATTCTTTCATATGTGACGCCAATATGCAAATTATTCACCTGAATGCGAAGATATCTGGTTTTTCCGTTTTAGCTCGCAGGGCTCTGTGGCTAAAATCATGGTCTGCGGACATGACCTCTAAATTGAGATTTTTGTCCCTAAATTTTCAAGGAAAGATTTTGTTCGGTCCAGGATTGGATTCGATTATATCCACGGTTACGGGAGGCAAGGGCGCTTTTCTACCACAGGATAAGAAGGCTAAGCCTTAAGGGTTCTCCCTTTTGTCCATTTCGTGCGGACAAGGCCCAACGCCATCAGCCACCGCAGAAGCGGATCAGTCCAAGGGAACTTGGAAGCCAGCTCAGTCTTGGAGTAAGTCCAAGCAGAACAAGAAGCCCGCTGAGTCAAAATAGTCATGAAGGGGCGGCCCCCGACCGGTCTCTCAGAAGTCTGGTTGCAGGACATTCAGGACCCTTGGGTTCTGGAGGTTGTCTCCCAAGGGTACAGGATAGGATTCAGATCTCATCCTCCAAGGGGCAGAATCCTCTTGTCAAATCTGTCTGCAAGACCAGAAAAGAGAAAAAGAATTTATAGAGTGTGTGAGGGATCTCTCTTCTCTAGGAATTATTGTACCAGTACCCCCGGCAGAGAGGGGTCTAGGGTATTATTCAAACCTTTTTGTGGTCCCAAAGAAGGAGGGCACTTTCCGCCTGATTCTAGACCTAAAGTGTTTAAACAAATTTCTTGCTGTTCCACCCTTTAAAATGGAAACGATCAGATCTATTCTGCCCCTAGTTCAAGAGGGACAGTTCATGATGACAATAGACTTGAAGGATGCTTACCTTCATGTACCAATCCACAGAGATCACTTCAGGTTCCTGAGATTTGCGTTTTTGGACCAACACTTCCAGTTTGTGGCCCTTCCTTTTGGTCTGGGGATGGCCCGAGAGTCTTCATGAAGGTTCTGGGGGCGCTACTTGGAGTGGACAGATCCAGAGGCATTGCTGTGGCGCCTTATCTGGACGACATCCTAGTCCAGGCGCTGTCATTCAGGCTTGCACAGGATCACTCGAGGGCCCTCCTGCTCCAATCTCACGGTTGGAAGATCAACGCAGGAAAGTTTTCCTGGTTCCCAGCAACAGGGTGGAGTTCCTGGGCACGATAATAGACTCTATATCCATGAAGATATTTCTCACAGATCAGCGACGCAGGAAGATTGCGTCCTCCTGTCTGGCTCTTCAGTCCTCCTCAAGTCCCTCGGTGGCCCTATGTATGGAGGTAATCAGACTCATGGTTTCCAGCATAGATGTCAATCCATTTGCCAGGTTCCATCTCAGACCTCTTCAGTTGTGCTTGTTGAGACAATGGAATGGCGATCATTCAGATCTATCACAGCAGATATCCCTGGATGTTTGGACTCAGAACTCCCTCTCTTGGTGGATCCGTCCAGAACAACTGTCCCTATGGACATCCTTCCTGAGACCGTCCTGGGTGATTGTGACGACGGACGCGAGTCTGGCAGGATGGGGAGCTGTTTGGATAAACATTCTGGGGTCATTCAGCTTCATCAGATTCCAGACCGACAACATTACCTCGGTGACATACATCAACTATCAGGTGGGTACGAGAAGCTCCCTAGCAATGAGGGAGGTGTCTCAGATTTTGGAATGAGTCCCACAACTGCTCGCTCTCAGCAATCCACATTCCGGGTGTGGGCAACTGGGAAGCGGACTTTCTCAGCAGGCAGTCCTTTCATCCGGGGGAATGGTCTCTCCACCCCAAAGGTGTTTGCAGAGATTTGTCTCAGATGGGGAACGCCGGAGATAGATCTCATGGCATCCAGACTCAATTGCAAGCTACCCAGATATGGGTCGAGGTCAAGGGATCCCCAGGCAGAGCTGATAGATGCCTTAGCGGTTCCTTGGGGATTTAACCTAGCTTACATTTTTCCACCGTTACCGCTTCTTCCTCGTGTAGTGGCCCGCATCAAGTAGGAGCGAGCTTCGGCCATTCTGATCGCTCCGTTGTGGCCGCGGAGGACGTGGTTTGCAGATCTGGTAGGGATGTCATCCTCTCCTCCTTGGAGGTTACACTGTCGCAGGGATCTGCTGGAACAGGGTCCCTTTTAACATCAAAATCTAGATTCTCTGAGGCTGACTGCGTGGAGATTGAACGCTTAGTCTTGGCCAAACAAGGTTTTTCTGAGAGGGTGATTGATACTCTAGTTCAGGAAGCCGGTCACTCGTCGCATCTATCATAAGGTGTGGAGGACTTACTTGTCCTAGTGTGTCGCATGGATATCCTTGGCATAAGGTTAAGGTATCCAGGATTCTTTCCTTTCTCCAGGATGCTCTGGAGAAGGGGCTTGCTGCCAGTTCCTTAAAGGGACAGATTTCGGCATTATCAGTCTTTTTGCACAAGAGGCTTGCTGAGCTTCCTGATGTTCAGTCTTTTGGACAGGCTCTGTCTAGAATCAGGCCTGTCTTCAGACAGTCCGCTCCTCCCTGGAGCTTAAACTTAGTTCTTAAGGTATTGCAGAGGGTTCTGTTTGAACCTATGCACTCTATTGACATTAGGACTCTTTCCTGGAAGGTCCTTTTCCTGTTGGCTATTGCATCGGCACACAGAGTTTCTGAGCTGGCGGCCTTGCAATGGGAGCCTCCTTATTTGTTTTTTCACGCCGATAAGGCTGTTCTTCGCACTGGCTTGGGATTTCTTGCCAAGGTTGTGTCTGATCGTAACATCAATCAGGAAATAGTTGTTCCTTCTTTGTGTCCTAACCCTTCTTCTCCAAAGGAGAGGTTACTACATAACTTGGATGTAGTTCATGCCCTGAAGTATTACCTTCAGGCTACTAAGGATTTCAGACAGTCTACATCTCTGTTTTGTGGTGTATTCAGGGAAGTGTAAGGGCCAGAAGGCCTCTGCTACTTCTTTGTCTTTTTGATTGAGGAGCATGATTCGCTTAGCCTACAAGGCAGCAGGACATAAGCCTCCTCAGAGGATCACGGCTCATTCCACTATAGCTGTGGCTTCTTCTTGGGCCTTCAAGAATGATGCCTCTATGGAGCAGATTTGTAAGGCGGCTACCTGGTCCTCCTTACATACTTTTACTAAGTTTTACAAATTTGACGTTTTTGCTTCTGCGGAAGCGGTTTTTGGGAGAAAGGTTTTGCAGGCTGTGGTGCCCTCAGATTAGAATCCAAATTTGTGCCCTCCCTTTTTTCATTCAGTGTCCTCTAGAGCTTGGGTATTTGTTTCCCACAAGTACTGAATGAAGCTGTGGACTCTCCTCCCCTTTAGATGAAAAACATAAATTATGCTTACCTGATCATTTCGTTTCCATCGTGGGGAGGAGAGTCCACGGCTCCCACCTGTTGCTCCGTTGGGCGGACCTAAATTGTATTTTGTTCTTCTGGCACCATTTATACCCTGATATTTCTCCTACTGTTCATTGTTCCCTCGGCAGAATGACTGGGGGATGAGGGGAGTGGGGGAGGTATTTAAGCCTTTGGCTGGGGTGTCTTTGCCTCCTCCTGGTGGCCAGGTTCTTATTTCCCACAAGTAATGAATGAAGCCGTGGACTCTCCTCCCCACGATGGAAACAAAATTATCAGGTAAGCATAATTTATGTTTTTCCGGTGTTTGCCCCTGCCTAGGCATTTTGAGTTCATCCACCAGGGGTTGGAATGCTTGTTCATTAATAAATCCTCGAGCCTTAGGTGTTTCTGGGAAGTTGATCCTGAGAGGATCATGGAGACTGATGTTTCTTCTTAATCCAGATTTTCTAGATTTGAGCCCTGTTCTCTTGTACGTTTACCTTAGTCTTTGGACTTAGTGGGTGTTGTCCCCAGAGCCTTAGGGGTCAATCAGAGTAGCTGTGGGGCTTCGTCAGTGCCTAGCACCATTTAGGTTGCGAGTTTGAATCCCGCTGGGGTCTTTAAAGCACTATATTTACGTAAGAGTTCAGTATCCAAGGTGCCTTGGATTTGAATGTGATTGCATCGCCTGTGGTGCAAGGTTTACTCTGGATGGGGTAACCCGGTGGTTCCTCAGGAGTTATTAATTTGTTCCTTGTCTTTGACTGGACATTTTGGGGTTTTGTATCCAGATCCCTTAGGACTGGTTAGGGATGGCTCAGTTTACCGTTTTCTGTTCCTTCTGGCAGATTTTCTCTCTCTTATCGGAGAATTGGACATTTCTGCTGGGCCGACCATAGTGGCCATTACTGGAGTTTCAGTAGAGGGTCTCCTTTTAGGAGTGTCCTTAGTCATCAGGAGGGAACTGCAATTGGGTTCTGGAACCCAAGCTCTTTTTGGGGGGGTGGATCTCCTCTCTTTTTCTTTCTGAAGATCGTGGAGTTTGGGGAATTTTTAATTCCTTTGTCTTTTCAGACATTGCCAGTCGCTTTGATGCTTTCGCGGTGGATCCCTCCTCAACAGGTAGTTTGTCTCTGCTGTTTCTGGGTACTATCCTTCCTTTCCTGTTTTTCTTGGCGAAGTGTTGTTCTGCATGTCTTTGGAGTTTCTCTTCCTGAGGATGGTCCTGTGCATTTTACTAGCTTGGTTAAGCTAGGATGGGCGACTTGTGTTCGCTTAGCCCTCCTTTGCAGCTGGAAGCCTATGGCCTTCAAAGTAGCATATTCAGATATTCTGATGTCGTTTTTCACGGCTCCCGGGGACGGTTTGTTTTTCGGTTGCTCTGTCCTGGGTGCAAGTTAGCACTCTGCGGAGGGAAGGGGTTCTACCTTTCTCCCTTAATTTTCCTGTGCTTTACTTGGTCCCTTGGAATCCATACAGATAGGGGTCTGGGATTATTCCCCCTTGCTCTGCTAGGGTGGTAGGGTCTGTTATCGGATTTGCCTTGTTTTCATCCTTGGTTACTCTCTTGGAGTTACCCTTGTTTTTTTTTCTTTACTGCCCTAGTCCTTTTGTTTTTCTGGGGGTTCCTTCGCACTCCTTTTATCTGAGTCCGTCTTCTTCCTTTCAGGGAGAATGTGGATGTTTTCCTTCCTTCTGGTCGGGGGTGTATTTATGCATGGGCTGAGAGCCTGCGGGACTTTGTTTCCTTTATAGGCTTTTGGGCTCGGTTGAGTCTAGTGATTCTGAACGGTCTCTAGCAAGGGCCTTGCTGGTTCTAATTGTTGGGCAGTTACCTCAAAGGAAAAAGGAGGTGCCTAAAAGTGAACAAACTCCTGGGAGAACAACTCTGACCTATTATATAATCTTGCTTGCTACCACAAAGCCAAGACAGAAATACTACATGCTCGGGTTCCAGAACCCCTACACAGCTCCCTTCCAAAGAAGGACCACTCCCAAACAAGGAAGATAGGACACTGAACTACAGTGTCTCATTACCAGAATCCAGTCCTAAGACCACTTGCATGCAAGGAAGGGCAGAACCCCTCAAAAAATGACGAGAGAAAGACCTCTGGGGCTTCATGGATACTGTATTCTGAAAACCTTCCCAAAGGAGGGCAAACGCAAAGGAACCGCTTCCCCAGCCATAGGCATGGAGAAGAGATGAGAGAAACGGTAAAAAACCAATTGATAAAAGACCATTCAGCCATACCGACAGCTCAGTTGAAACAAACAACCACAAGCCCACATCAAGGTGCAATAGCTGCCCCTGCCCCTGAGAGACAGCAAAACTAACCCCTAAGGCAGTTACCAAATCTCCCCTGAAAGGACATGCGGATGTTCCAAAACCGAAAGGTTTGAAATTGAACCCCCCAGGACCAATCCAGATCCGGACTCTGAATCTCAGACAAGAGACATGGCCATAAGCCAGACCTCCAGAACCCGAGACCGGTCGATGTTCTAACCCCCTGAGGAACCATCAAGTCACCTTATACGGAGGAGTGCACCCTAGGCAGTGCATCCCAATGTCCCTAGACATTGGACGCCTGAAATAGATACAGACCAAAGAGCCTAGAGAGACATCTTAACAGGCCTAAGAAGAGGGCAACCAGCAACCGGAGGTGTGTCTGATTCCAGGACCCTCGGCTTGCAAACCCAGAGAGCTAGATCTCTTAGAGAGTCAAAGGGGAACACCCCCCACTAAGACCACAGGTTAACAAGGGACAGGCTCCAAACAAGCCCTTAGGATGAGAAGATGATAATATCTCTAAAGACCTTTACAGGATCAGCCTCCCGGAAAATCCTGTACCACACAGGAAAAACGGTGGGAGCCTCACAAGTCCTGGCAGACAGGAGTCGACCAGGGGAAAATGCCTGGGAAAAAAGAAAAAGGGACTAACCCCAAACACCTGCGCTCCCAATAGAAGAGCTTGCAACATACTAAAAAAGGAAGTAATAAGGACATACCCAAACTTCCAGACACAGATGACTCGACCACCCAAAAAGGTTAAAAGTAGCCCCAGCAACCTAGGAGAGGTACTTGCAACTAGGCCACAAAAAACAGACATTCAGAAGATACCAAGAGTGAAAACGAAATTCGCCATACATCTGGTACCCCCGACGCCCAGAGGTCATCCACACCTCCAAACCCGATGGGAATGGATAAACTTCGGTTCCAAGGCCAAAAGGACCTCTCTCAATGAGCCTCAGCAGGTTTCGAGTCCGGAACCCCCTCAACAGTAGGAATGGGAGGAGGACTGATGCAGTCCCTTTGTTTTCTAGTAATAGAGGCAACAAGAAAAACGAACACTCATCAAGTGAACAACCCAGCACCTGACAGGGTAACCAGCACACCGGCACCACGTGGGTGACATGAACCGAAAGGAATAGCTGCTAGCACCCGACCAGGATCCACCTGGTACGAGAACACTCCGAAACTGTCCAAGGTCCAAGAAAAAATAAAAAAGTAAAGCCCCTGAAGGGATCGATAACAAACTATAAACATAACTATGTCATTTTATAGTGCTACGCAACTTCCGAGGAAGTGCCCACGCGACCACAAGAAACGTTCCCAAAACGGAAAATTATAACAGACATGAGCTTCGTAAAACAAATTAAACACATCCTATCCGGATCAAATAAAATGAAGGCAGCACTCGTGGGTGAACGCCCAAGGAGAATGGGCACGCTAACAGGATCAGCCGAACAGGGGCCCCATTCTCCTAAGCTCAGAACTGGAACAGATGCTTAAAAGAAAAACGGAGACGTCAAGGAGATTGGCTTCATCCCCATACGTCTAACCCAGTTTTCCATCCGGCACAGAAGACTGAGGATCCCTCGGCCCAGTAGGACTGGAATCCTACAGCACTGCCAAAACATGCCTTAGTAGTACACAAAGACGTGCCAGTCTATAACCGAAGGCAAAATGTTCCCCCGCCGGATTGATGGACGACCCGGCCCCGAGGGAGTTTGCAAATATGGACAAAAGCTAAACGGCACCATACACCCCCAATGGCTGGGGCACTTACCACCTCCTATGAACCAGACAACTAACAGACTCTCTCCATCGTCACTCGGTCAGAGTACGGAAATGGAATTACAACGTGACCACACAAAAAAGGCCAGCAAATATTGCTCTGATTCATGCTACTACCCCTTGCCTAGTGAGTATCATTGGCAGAGTGTGCTGCCCGGAGCAGTGGATCGTTTGTAAAATCCACGATAACCTCACAGGAGCGGTTCTTCCATCCAACCCCGGAACACACAGAAATCGTGAGCGCAAGCTAGACCAACACCAGGCAGCTAGTAGTGACCCCAGAGTCTGGATCCGTGAGTGGAGTGGGGGGGGGGGTATCAGCAGTGTAAATTGGAGCGGAGGATACATTTTAGGCCTAGGAGACGCCACCCACCATAGACGCACGAGGTGGAAGTGGTGCAAATTTGCATTGGGACCCTGATTGCCTGGCCGGAGTCACATCTCACCTGAAAGAGTCCAACATTCACGGCAGTAGTGGTGTGAGACATGAGCCGAACGCCTTGGAGAGTGTGGTGCAATAAAACATGCCGGCATTGTGAGTGGGCACAAAGTCAGCAAGCGCCATCTTGACAGCCTTCCCCGTCTGCACCGGACCTCATGGACACCCTAAGGAACTACTAACATCAGTTCTTAAGTTGAAGGCTACAAGGAATTGGCTTGGTATATGCACACACACTGACTGCATGAACACAGGAAGGCTAAGGTTATATGTAGACACAACAGAATAAAAGACAGCAGGTTTCATAGTTTGCCCACGGACTTCGTCTAGGGATACATTAAGACATTTGGAGCTCATTAGTTTCCTCTGTCCTCTTGCAAACTGCAACCAGGCTTACTCTAATTCTGGCCCTAAAAGACACAAGTCACCTATTGTGGTAGTATCGCCCTGTTGGAGCTATACATTAGAGGGCAGGAGCTGCTGAGATCAAGGCTGGTGGGAACTGTTATCCAAAACAGATATATATTTATTGACTTTGAACATTATGGACATAATCTGGCACAACATATATTCTGTTCGCCTGTTCTGATAGAGGAGAAAGAGAGCTGGTCTGATCTGAACTTTTCCTCACTACTGTACTGCCCTTTGCAGGACATTTGCTGTTTGTAAAATGTTTCACTTTTGTGTCTAATTAATGCTAAGTTTTGCTTTGTGTCCATCTACTCTTGAAAGTAATATTATATTGTGTGTGTTTTCTTCCTACAGTATTAAGGGCTATCATTGGTATGCAGGTGCATGGAGAAATATTTAAATAGCCCAATGGCAAGCCGTGGTAAAAATAGCGAACACAGAGCTAAAGCAGGAACAGATGCTGCTAACCAGCGGTACTCTACAGAGGCTCTATTAGAAGGTAGTTCCTGGAAACACATTCAATTGTTAAGCAGATCTCTCTACTATTTATGCCCAAAATAGATAACTTACAAAAAGGGGTGGATACCCTCTCTGATGTAAAGCAGTTTTCTACTAGAGTAGTGGAGGCTGAAAACAGAATCTCCGATTTAGAGAACTACAATGTCACTACTATGGGTAAAATAGAAGTGCTAGAAAGTAAGGCCCGGGCCTTACAACAAAAATAGATGAGCTTGAAAACAGATCGAGGCACAATAATGTGCGTCTCTTGGGCCTTCCAGAGACGCTAAAGAAATCTGATATCTTACATTTTGTAGAAACTATTCTCCCCACTCTGTTGAACATTCCAGCAGAGAGCTTTACAGGTAGCGTAGAAAGGGCGCACAGAGTAGGCCCAGATAGATTTGGAACAGATAGTTTGTCTCATTCCCGGCCCATTATGATTAAGTTTCTACACTTCCAAACCAAGGTCGCAGTCCTTAGGGCTTATAGAAAGCTAGAATCATTGAATTATGAAAATGCACGTTTGCTTCTATTTCAGGATTTTTCTGTAGACCTGATGAAACGTTGTAGGGAATTTTCCCCACTGTGCTCAAAATTGAGCAGAGAGGGAAAACAGGCCCTATCTCCTGTACCCAGCCAGGCTTAAACTTATCACACCAAGAGGACCAAGGTTTTTTGACTCTCCTGAGGCTCAAGAGTTTCTGGAAAAAGAGGGTCCCCAGCTGTGATGTACCTTTAAGATGGTTCACTCCCACCTACTTCCTCTCCTTTATAATCCACCATGTTACACCTGATACTTGCCTGATAATTAAAGTTTAACCTGACTTTTGTTAGTTGCTTCTAGGTTATCACTTATTTTGATTGCAGGTCATCTACAGCCACTAGTGTTTTCTAACACTCTATTCCGTATTTTCTATTTCCTCATCTGCCATATATTTGCAGCAACTCTGTAAATACCTTTTTGGGACTTCAGTGCATTCATTAGCCGTTCACGGCTTCGGATCGGATCCTGTTTGTTCACCCGGAAGTAAGTCATGCTCACACCAGTCGGAACTGTAAGTATTCTAACCGCTCACAGATCCAGCTACAACTGGGAGCTTCGTTTTCACTCGCTTTATTTGCCAAGGTACTCACACGTTTTCAGACTCTTGATCTGTGTATGCATATTAGTTATACTGTGTATCTTCATAAGGAAACCGCTCTCATATATTTGATACGCTTACCTGTTCAGCAGCATAATTGAGAGACACACCACTTCTCATTTTGTATATAGCTTTTACTGTGTGTGAGAGTGTGAATAATGAAAGGAAGATAACCGGATGAATGGAAATTCAGATTGTCACAAAGGAAATTACCGTTATTGACTCTGACTTTGTTTAAACATTACTACAACAAACTTTCTAATGGTTCACTTTCCACTTTGCTATTTAAAGTGACAACACCACTATTTGTGAACATTTCTACAGATCACAAATTCCTATCTATATCATAAACTGCTCACTGTTTTCTATCTCCTCTTGTATCAGAATTACATTTGGGGTATTAATACAAAAGAGCTACAACCACATATTTACAGATAACAATTCATATGAATAACAGTGAGATACTTCAGGTGTCTAACACCAGCTCACAGTCCTTCACAGGGGCAAGCTAGGGGAGAGGAAGGATGAGGAGGTAGCTTGCTTGACAAACTTTGAGAATGTTAATTAAAGTGTGACTAGAATCACCATTCATAATGGCTAGAAGAAATAACAGTTTGGGTTATGTAACCTTGTATTTAACAAGTTATCATGTGTTGAGTTTACTTTTTATGTACTGGATTCTGCTTTTAAAGCAATTAATGCAACAACCGATCAAGATGGCTGGGTGGGTCTAGTGCTGTGCCGTAGCACCCCGACGATTAGGTGACCTGTATGTAATGGAAAATGTGAGTGGCTCATTTACTAGAGTCGGGGTGGGGCTTACAGACCTCTAATTGGTATGTTGGATGCTGATAACAAAAGATTGATAAAATGTTACTATGGTTACCTTGTTAAACATGGTAAATGAGGAATGTTCATGCATGATAAATCAGATCTAATTTGCTCTGGAAAAATTTGCTCTGGAATTAAGGTAGGAAAAATCCTATTGGCTGATGCAATCAGCCAATAGGATTGAGGTCGCATTCTATTGGCTGATTGGAACAGCCAATAGAATGTGAGCTAAATCCTATTGGCTGATTGGATCAGCCAATAGGATTTTTCCTACCTTAATTCTGATTGGCTGATAGAATCCTATCAGCCAATCGGAATTCAAGGGACGCCATCTTGGATGACGTCATTTAAAGGAACCTTCATTCTTCGCTTGGACTTCGTATGAAGAGGATGCTCCGCTTCGGCTGGATTGAAGATGGACCCACTCCGCTCCGGATGGATGAAGATAGAAGATGCCACCTGGATGAAGACTTCTGCCGCTTGGAGGACCTCTTCTGCCCGGATCGGATGAAAACACAAAGGGGGTAGTGTCAGTTTTTTTTTTAAGGGGGATTGGGTGGGTTTTAGAGTAGGGTTGGGAGTGTGGGTGGTGGGTTTTAATGTTGGGGGGGTATTGTATTTTTTTTTTTACAGGTAAAAGAGCTGATTACTTTGGGGCAATTCCCCTACAAAAGGCCCTTTTAAGGGCTATTTGTAATTTAGTATAGGGTAGGGCATTTTATTATTTTGGGGGGATTTTTTATTTTATTAGGGGGATTAGATTAGGTGTAATTAGTTTAAAAAAATTGAATACATTTTTTTACTTTCTGTAATTTAGTGTTTGTTGTTTTTCGTACTTTAGTTTTTTAAATTTAATTGTATTTAATTGTAGTTAGTTTAGGTAATTTATTTAATGATAGTATAGGGTTAGGTGTAATTGTAATTTAGGTTAGGATTTATTTTACAGGTAAATTTGTACTTATTTTAACTAGGTAGCTATTAAAAAGTTAATAACTATTTAATAACTATTCTACCTAGTTAAAATAAATACAAAGTTGCCTGTAAAATAAAAATAAATCCTAAAATAGCTACAATGTAACTATTAGTTATATTGTAGCTAGCTTAGGGTTTATTTTATAGGTAAGTATTTAGTTTTAAATAGGATTAATTTATTTTATTGTAGTAATTTTATTTAGTTTTAATTAAATTATATTTAAGTTAGGGGGGGTTAGACTTAGGGTTAGACTTAGGTTTAGGGGTTAATAACTTTATTATAGTGGCGGCGACGTTGGCGGCGGCGGCAGATTAGGGGTTAATAATTGTAGGTAGGTTGCGGCGACGTTGGGGGGGGCAGATTAGGGGTTAATAAAATGTAGGGTTCGGCGATGTTGGGGGCAGCAGATTAGGGGTTCATAACTATAATGTAGGTGGCGACGATGTCGGGGACGGCAGATTAGGGGTTAATAAGTGTAAGATTAGGGGTGTTTAGACTCGGGGTTCATGTTAGGGTGTTAGGTGTAGACATAAAATTAATTTCCCCATAGGAATCAATGGGGCTGCGTTAGGAGCTGAACGCTGCTTTTTTGCAGGTGTTAGGTTTCTTTTCAGCCGACTCAGCCCCATTGATTCCTATGGGGAAATCGTGCACGAGCACGTTTAGCCAGCTTACCGCTACCGTAAGCAACGCTGGTATTGAAGTGAGATGTGGAGCTAAATTTTGCTCTAAGCTCACCTTTTTGCGGCTAATGCCGGGTTTTAAAAAACCCGTAATACCAGCGTTGTCTTAAGGGAGTGTAAAAAAAAGGCTCGTTAGCAACGCACCCCTGTTACCTCAAAACTCGTAATTTCGATGTATGATAATACATGTCACATCATGTCAATTTTTGAAGGATATGAAAATGTAAATAATTGTAACAATGTGATAAATCGTTCTCTTTCTCAGACGCAGACTGGGAATCATGTGGGATAGTGGGGCCTGGTGGTGTCTCGGCGTTATGTGAGGCTGAAACGGGAGCCTGTGCATTGTGGTGAGAAGTGGTGTTTTTTTTTGTTTTTTCTCTCCCTCTTCCTATCCACTCCCACATACATTGCAACCTTTCCCCCACACGCATGCACAACGACCAGACAGGATAAACTTTAGAGCTTTAGATTTAATCTATATTCATGGAATGTAGGGGGAATTCACTCCTCCATCAAAAGAAAAACGATCTTAACTCAGCTGTGGAAAAAGGGAGCGGAAATTGCGTTTCTTCAAGAAACTCATGTCTCGGACCTGAAACACGAAAAATGAAGATCAGACTGAGTGGGAAGGGTTGAATTTGCATCATATAAAACTCCCAGTAGAGGAGTGGCTATACTCTTTGGGAGAAAGTTAGAATTTGAAAGCATGAACGTACTTAAAGATCCGGAGGGCAGATATATAATAGTGCAAGTTCGCATTGCAGGAAAAGTATACACTCTTTGTAAAATATATGCTCCTAACCAAAAAGATAAAATATTCTGGGGCTCCCTAGTATCTATACTCACTCCATATTTGGGCACTCATATTATACTGGGAGGTGATTTGAATCTAGCCCCTAACCCCCATTGTGATAGACTTAGAGAATCACAAGACTCAGATTAAAAAAAAGCCCCTAAAACATCCGACAAATTTGAGCTGAACATTTTTGCCCTACTGGGGAGGCCCTTGCATGTTGCAGACATTTGGCGACAGCTAAATCCGGATGGAAAAGATTACACGTGCATCTCACGGGCTTCGCCCTCTATGTCGCGTATTGACCTCTTCCTGATCTCAAATTCATTAGTCACCAAAGTTATAGATACTATGATCGCAGAGGTTATTGTCTCTGACCATGCCCCTATGGCACTCTTCATAAGCTAGGACGCACCTGTGAGTAATAGATGTACCTTTAGATTTCCTCAATATTTAGTATCCTTCCAAGAATTCCAAAACTACCTAATTGAGTGTTGGGATGATTTTCGGGCTAATAACACACAACACCTGAGCACCCCGGAGCTATATTGGAACACAGCAAAGGCGGTACTACCAGGTAATATCATTGCCTATCTATCACGTCAGAAAAAACAATGTACAGAGAAACTAAACCAATTGAGAGATGGTTTGGTGGAAGCTTATCTTCTGTACTGTACTACCCCTTCTAGTCAGAATTACCTGAAATACATAGCTATAAAAAAAGAATATGATGCCTAGCTGGCTTATCAAGTCTCACAATCGCTCTTGCGTACCAGGGGTAAATATTACAGATATGGGGATAAATCTGGAAAACTTTTAGCATCGTTAGTTAACATCAGAACCACTACTAAGCACTTTGCCGTGCTGAGGTCACAGGGAAAAATTGTTCGGGACTCTAAGCTCATAGCTGAAGAGTTCGCGTCATACTACTCCTCCCTATACACTAGTAGTCAATCGTCCGGGAGTGACATAAAGGAACAGTTTGGGGATTCTATTGCTATCCCGCAAATCTCAGATGTGCAAAGAGATAAATTAAACGTCCCCATAAGTAGAGAGGAGGTGGACAGGACCATTATGTCCATCTCATTGGGTAAAGCTCCGGGTCCTGATGGACTACCAATCGAGTTCTATTGTTTAGTTAAGACACAGGTGACCCCGATCCTCACTGAGTTATTTGCTGGTTATTTTGAGAAAGAAGTAAAACCTACGCCTACATCCTCAGCGGCTTACATCACTTTGATTCCTAAGCCGGTAGATGATAGTCTTTTGCCTGAATCTTATAGGCCAATTTCTTTATTGAACTCGGACTATAAGATATTAACCAAACTGCTAGCCGAGAGGCTGAAATTTATTTTGACCGACATAATTCATGAGGATCAAACGGGATTCATGTATACGAGGTCGTCAGTGGTCAATGTACGTAGAGTTTTGCAGGTAATACAACACTTTTGGACCAAAAGACAAGGGGGAGCGGAAAATGGGTTGCCGGAGGCCTTCCTGCTGTCCCTGGATGCAGAGAAGGCCTTCGATCGAGTGGAGTGGGGCCACCTCTTCTCTACAATGACTAAGGCTGGTTTCTCGGGTCCTTTCCTTTCATTCATAAGGAATTTATATCACTCCCCACTGGCCAATATATTTATTAACAATATGTTCTCGCCGGACATAGACTTACAAAGGGGAACCAGACAGGGATGCCACTTGTCACCCCTTCTCTGCAACATAGCCTTAGAACCACTAGCCATCAAGCTAAGGCAGTCATTTCCAGGCATTGATATAGCAGGCGAGTCCCAACACCTAGCGCTTTATGCTGATGATATGCTCTTATTTGTCCAAGACCCCCAGACACATGTAGCCTCTATCATGGATGTTCTACACAAATTTAGTTCCTTCTCAAGCTACAAGGTAAACATGCAAAAGTCTGAGATTCTATGGCTCAAGAGGGAGGAGAGTTCTGATAAAAGGTACCCTTTCACTGTAGCTAAACACAATATTACCTACCTGGGAATAAACATAGCGACTAATCCTAATAAATTATATTCTAACAATTTAACTCCTATGTGCTAAACTTCAGGCCTAGATGAGAAGTTGGAGATCCTTGCCATTGTCCCTTTCGAGAAGGATCAGCCTTCTCAAAATGGTGGTTCTGCTCCGGTTGTTATACCCATTGCTTATGCCCCCCCTAATTTTAACTAAATCAGATATAAAAATGCTTAATAGCGCAGTGAGATATTTTGTATGGAGGAGAGGGGGAAACCACGCATTTCAGTAGACAAGTTAAGTATGGGTTACCTTAATGGGGGTCTTACTCTCCCAGATTTTAGATTATATAATTCGGCGGCATTGATTCGTCTGGTGATAGACTGGCAGGTGGGTACACACCACTTTTGCAGACGCACACTAGAACAAGCAGTGCTGGGAGATATTTCACTAGCTTATCTACTGCATATAACAAACCTCAGAAGTATTAAAACCTTAGGCCTGGATATATTGTACAGAGACCCCTTAAAATCCTGGCAGCAAGTGCACAAATTTCTGAAAAAGTCGTGCCATGCTTCCTACTACCTACCTAAAGTTAAAAACCCAGATTTTCCAGTGGGGTCTGAGACAAGACCTTTCACACTATGGGAGCAAAGAGGTCTGACCTCTCTTAAACAATTATTAGACCCCCCTCTCGAGATTGGTTAAAACATTTGGAACTCTGCAAAGAGAACATAATTTCCCAAGAACTCACTTTTATGTATACTTGCAGGTGCGTCACTATGTGGGGACACTGGTTAGAGACAAGCCAGAGTTCTGGGAAGGATCCCCATTCTGTCTTACACAAACATTATATCAAATGTTCTCTCTGAGATATACCAGACACTTTTACATAACCGCTTACAAGGATTGCAAAATACGTTACAATCTGGATGGGTTAGGGAGGGACAAACAAAGTCCATGCGGTACAGCACAGTGGTAGCGGGTGGTGCAAGCTGTAGGGGTACCACCCAAATCTCCTTACCAATATAGCACAGTCCAAAAGAAACAGCAGCACTCACCACTTATGCAAAAACTTCCATCTTTATTGAGACTTCAAGGAAAAAGAAGACAACGTTTCGGACCTCTAGTCCTTAGTCATGTCAAGTTTTTGCATAAGTGGTGAGTGCTGCTGTTTTTTTTTGGACTGTGCTGGGTTAGGGAGGGACTCAGGGAAATTACCTGCGAGGAGATACCAGATAGTATGGAAAAAAACGAGGAAAGCCACGTTGTCTGCAATGTTCAGGGAATCCCAGGTATGCATTCTTCACAGAGCATACCTCACACCAAGAGCAATGGCTAAGTGGTCCAATAAATGCATTAAATGTTCGTTAGAATCCCCAAATCTCCTACATTCTATGTGGGCTTGCCCGCTAGTTAAACAGTACTGGGGTAGAATCCAATATTGGATCAATCAAAAATTACATATTCCACTTACTTTGCACCCCAAGGCCATTTTGTTCTTACAATGGGACCCTCAGTACAAACAACATGCTGCAGTGTTAATCTTAGTAGTATGGGTGGCAAGGAAATGCATACTAAAACAGTGGACAAAGAGATTAGGCCCATCCTTCACGGGTTTTAAAAACATGCTGAAATTACAACTATTCACAGAACAAATGGACGTGAGAATAGACGTTCAGAACAGATTGAACCTTTTCTCTTGTTAAGTGTATCCAGTCCACGGATCATCCATTACTTATGGGATATTAACTCCTCCCCAACAGGAAGTGCAAGAGGATTCACCCAGCAGAGCTGCTATATAGCTCCTCCCCTAACTGCCATTACCAGTCATTCTCTTGCACCCAACGAATAGATAGGATGTGTGAGAGGACTGTGGTGATTATACTTAGTTTCATACCTTCAATCAAAAGTTTGTTATTTTATAATAGCACCGGAGTGTGTTATTCCTTCTCTGGTAGAATTTGAAGAAGAATCTACCTGAGTTTTTCTATGATTTTAGCCGGAGTAGTTAAGATCATATTGCTGTTTCTCGGCCATCTGAGGAGAGGTAAACTTCAGATCAGGGGACAGCGGGCAGATTAATCTGCAAAGAGGTATGCAGCAGCTTATTATTTTCTGACAATGGAATTGATGAGAAAATTCTGCCATACCGATATAATGTAAACTCAGCCTTAAATGCAGTAGCAGCAACTGGTATCAGGCTGTCATGTATGTATATTTTACACTTCAGTATTCTGGGGAATGGCACTTCACTGGAATTATACTGTATGCATAAGACTTTAGCCTAATTTGCAGGGACTAGCAACAGGCTTTTTAATAACACTCAATTTATTAATGTTAAACGTTTTTTGCTGGCATGTAAAATCGTTTAATTTTCTGAGGTACTGGGTGAAAAAATGTTTTGGGCACTATTTTTTTCCACTTGGCAGTCGTTTTATTTAATTTATGACAGTTTACTGATCTCTCTCACTGTTATGTGTGAGGGGGAGAGGTGCTTTTGCTACGCATCAAAAAATTCAGTCAGAAGTTTATTGTCTTCCCTGCATGATCCAGTTCAGAACTCAGGGGTCTTCAAAACTTGTTTTGAGTGAGGTAATCACTCACAGCAGAGCTGTGAGATTGTAGTTGACTGTGATAAAAAAAAACGTTTATTTCTGTATTTTTTTTTTTTTTTTCTGCTATCAGGGTTAGTTATCCTTTGCTAATGGGAGCAATCCTTTGCTAAAATTGTGTTTTTTACAAAGATTTGATGCTATAACTTTTCAGTTTATTAATTTTCAACTGTCATAACTTTTTCTGTGCTTCTTATAGGCACAGTACGTTTTCATATTATAGTAAATTACTTGAAAAGTATTTCCAAGTTGCTAGTTTATTTGCTAGTGTGTTAAACATGTCTGATTCAGAGGAAGATATCTGTGCTATATGTGCTAAAGCCAAAGTGGAGCCCAATAGAAATTTATGTACTAACTGTATTGATGCTACTTTAAATAAAAGTCAATCTGTACAAATTGAACATATTTCACCAAACAACGAGGGGAGAGTTATGCCGACTAACTCGCCTCACGTGTCAGTACCTGCATCTCCCGCTCGGGAGGTGCGTGATATTGTAGCGCCGAGTACATCTGGGCGGCCATTACAAATCACATTACAGGATATGGCTACTGTTATGACTGAAGTTTTGGCTAAATTACCAGAACTAAGAGGTAAGCGTGATCACTCTGGGGTGAGAACAGAGTGCGCTGATAATATTAGGGCCATGTCAGACACTGCGTCACAATTTGCAGAACATGAGGACGGAGAGCTTCATTCTGCGGGTGACGGTTCTGATCCAAACAAACTGGATTCAGATATTTCAAATTTTAAATTTAAGCTGGAAAACCTCCGTGTATTACTAGGGGAGGTGTTAGCGGCTCTGAATGATTGTAACACAGTTGCAATACCAGAGAAAATGTGTAGGTTGGATAAATATTTTGCGGTACCGGCGAGTACTGACGTTTTTCCTATACCTAAGAGACTTACTGAAATTGTTACTAAGGAGTGGGATAGACCCGGTGTGCCGTTCTCACCCCCTCCGATATTTAGAAAGATGTTTCCAATAGACGCCACCACACGGGACTTATGGCAAACGGTCCCTAAGGTGGAGGGAGCAGTTTCTACTTTAGCTAAGCGTACCACCATCCCGGTGGAGGATAGCTGTGCCTTTTCAGATCCAATGGATAAAAAGTTAGAGGGTTACCTTAAGAAAATGTTTGTTCAATGTGGCAAACCTAGCCACTTCTGGACTATAACGTAAGAAAGGTTGTCTGTGACAGACCCTTCGGTCAGGACTGAAAGTGTTAACTTTATTTTCTAACCACAAGTGGCTGGCTCCAGCTACAATCTAATTAATGCTTAGCATTCTATTGTTTGATCACCCCCAGAGAGAAACGCCTAAGTGATAAGGAGAGTCAAGAGTGTCCTGTGGTTGAAGTGTTTAAGTAATATAATCCTATTGTATCATGTCAAGGGCGCTTCTCCCTTTTATCTAATGTACAACATTCTTTCCACCCCCATCTGGGGGGGGGGGGGTCAAAAACCTGTATAAATCTGTATGCTGCCTTCAAATAAAGTGTTATTCTGTTTAAAACCTGAAAACTGGCTGGGTTGTGAACTGCTGATTCCCTATGCAGGACATTGTTCCCTGGTGTTAACCCTTGGTATCCGGTTGGTACCGTTACAATTGGTGGCAAGCGACGGAATGAACCTTATCGCCCAGAAGAGCAACTACACAAGCCAGTAACCTCAGGAAGAGGGGGATTACTACAATACTGACTAAGATGGAAGGAGTACCAGGGACCGAAGTGAATGGAGATGGATTATTCTAAGCTAAAGAGACAAACGTAAAAGGAACTGCTAGAAGCCAGGGGAAAGATAGGCAGCAGCAAACCCAAGGCTATATTAATTGCTGAGCTGATGGAGGGAGACAGAGCTCGCAGCGCTACGCCTCCAGCAGCCATGGAGGAGACCCTATACCAGAGGGAAATGAGGACCAGGCTGGAATTTTTACCCCAACCTGTACCACGGGATATGCTATCCGTGGTAATGGCAGATGTGCAGGAGTACGTGATGGCACACAGTCCGCGGAATGCATCCTCCCGAGCAGAATCCATTTTGGACGCACTCAGCAACCCAGTAAGACCCAAAATCCCATACCATGCATTTAAAATGTTTTGTGAGGAGAAGGATGAGATTGATGGGTATTTACAGGATTTTGAGAGACTGTGCGAGTTACATGATTTGGAGCAGTCCGTATGGGTGCCGGTGCTAGCAGGCAAGCTAGCCGGTAGGGCAGCGGAAGCGTATCGCGCTGTACCCAGGGAGGACAGCAAGGATTACGCTAAAGTGAAGAGAGCGATCTTGGAAAGATATGCCATTACCTCAGAGGCATACCGGCGCAAGTTTAGAGGCCTGCGCAAGCCAGAAAGAGATTCCCATGCAGAGTGGGCCCACAAGCTGGATCAAGCATCTCAGGGGTGGATACAGGCCAGCCAAGCTACCACCATGGAAGAATTGCGACAACTGATGCTGTTGGAGCAATTCTTTAACGGCTTGTCCCCAGAAGCCCAAGAATGGGTGAGAGATCGAAAACCCCTCACCTTAACCGAAGCAGCCAGATTAGCAGACCAGCATTTTGATGCCAGGAGGCACCATGGACTACAGCCTAACAACGGACGGGCTAATATACAATGCCACACCTGCAAGCAGTGGGGACATATGGCACGTGAGTGCACCCAAAATCGGAGCAGACAAGCTTGGAACCAGGTCAGACAGAACCTGGCCCCAAGGGCGGCTGCTCACCATTACCAAACGGAGCCAGCCGCTCATGAGGTGTTGAGCACCCAAGCCGAGGAACCCCTGGGAATTCTGCATGAGGTGATGTCGGTCCAGGGACTTCGGGATTCGGGAGCTACTTTAACCCTGATAGCTCCCCATTTGGTGCCGGATACAGCACCCACTGGCGGATCCGTGGCAGTACGAGGGGCAGGGGGAGCAGTATACCGATTGCCCACTGCTAGAGTGGAGTACAGACCCCCAGTCACCCCAGCAGCTGCCAGTTACCAACCCCCGGCGCACCGCTATACCACACGGCCTCCGGCCACGAACTACCCTCAGAGAGCCCGGTTCAATTCGCGGGGCTACTCACAACCTATTCGGTGCTTTGGATGTAAGCAACTAGGGCACAAAAGACCAGAGTGTCCCCTAAATGCAGCGAATCAAGCACAGTCCTGGAGAAGACCCGCTGGCGGAATCCCACATAATCCTCAGCCTGTGGCCCGCTACGTAGAGGCGCCAGAATGCTGGGGCAGCCTACATGAAGCAGACCCCGTGCAAGCTGCCCACCGGAATAACCGGCAACGGGTTAAAGTGAATGGGAAGGAGGTCAGTTGTCTACGGGATACTGGTGCTACCATGACCTTGCTTCAAGAGAACTTGGTGCCTGAGAAACAGCACACTGGAGACACTGTGGCTGTGAGGGTAGCAGGGGGCACTGTGTTCCGCCTACCTGTTGCCAGGGTACATTTGGATTGGGGAGTGGGCGCTAGACTTGTGAATGTGGGGGTCAAGAAGGACTTACCTGCTGATGTTCTCCTTGGAAATGACTTGGCCCCCCTTGTTTCTGCCTATGCTCCCATGGATCCCGCTAATGTTAACCCTGTGACTACCCAAGCCCAGTCCCTCCGGGAAGAGACGCTTCCATGTTTGGGGTGGGGGCAGTACTGAGCCAAGTTGGAGCAGATGGCGGAGAACACCCCGTAGCTTACTTGAGCCGAAAGTTGTTGCCCCGGACATCCCCAAGCCGATCCGTTGGGATCAGACTGTGTATGCCGGCTTGGTTCTGGGGGAGCATTGTGGCAAACCTAGCCACTTCTGGACTATAACGTAAGAAAGGTTGTCTGTGACAGACCCTTCGGTCAGGACTGAAAGTGTTAACTTTATTTTCTAACCACAAGTGGCTGGCTCCAGCTACAATCTAATTAATGCTTAGCATTCTATTGTTTGATCACCCCCAGAGAGAAACGCCTAAGTGATAAGGAGAGTCAAGAGTGTCCTGTGGTTGAAGTGTTTAAGTAATATAATCCTATTGTATCATGTCAAGGGCGCTTCTCCCTTTTATCTAATGTACAACATTCTTTCCACCCCCATCTGGGGGGGGGGGGGGGGTCAAAAACCTGTATAAATCTGTATGCTGCCTTCAAATAAAGTGTTATTCTGTTTAAAACCTGAAAACTGGCTGGGTTGTGAACTGCTGATTCCCTATGCAGGACATTGTTCCCTGGTGTTAACCCTTGGTATCCGGTTGGTACCGTTACATTCAACAAGGTTTTATATTGCAACCTCTTGCATGCATTGCGCCTGTCACGGCTGCAGCAGCATTTTGGTTTGAGTCTCTGGAAGAGACACTTGAATCAGCTCCATTAGATGAGATTACACACAAGCTTAAAGCCCTTAAGTTAGCTAACTCATTTATTTCAGATGCCGTAGTACATTTAACTAAACTGACGGCTAAGAATTCCGGATTCGCCATTCAGGCACGCAGAGCACTGTGGCTAAAATCCTGGTCAGCTGACGTTACTTCTAAATCTAAATTGCTTAATATACCTTTCAAAGGGCAGACCTTATTCGGGCCCGGGTTGAAAGAAATTATCGCTGACATTACAGGAGGTAAAGGCCATGCCCTGCCTCAAGACAGAGCCAAACCTAAGGCTAGACAGTCTAATTTTCGTTCCTTTCGTAATTTCAAAGCAGGAGCAGCATCAACTTCCTCTGCACCAAAACAGGAAGGAGCTGTTGCTCGCTACAGACAAGGCTGGAGACCTAACCAGTCCTGGAACAAGGGCAAGCAGGCCAGGAAACCTGCTGCTGCCCCTAAGACAGCATGAATCGAGGGCCCCCGATCCGGGAACGGATCTAGTGGGGGGCAGACTTTCTCTCTTCGCCCAGGCTTGGGCAAGAGATGTCCAGGATCCCTGGGTGTTAGAGATCATATCTCAGGGATACCTTCTAGACTTCAAATTCTCTCCCCCAAGAGGGAGATTTCATCTGTCAAGGTTGTCAACAAACCAAATAAAGAAAGAGGCGTTTCTACGCTGCGTACAAGATCTTTTATTAATGGGAGTGATCCATCCGGTTCCGCGGTCGGAACAAGGACAAGGGTTTTACTCAAATCTGTTTGTGGTTCCCAAAAAAGAGGGAACTTTCAGGCCAATCTTGGATTTAAAGATCCTAAACAAATTCCTAAGAGTTCCATCGTTCAAAATGGAAACTATTCGGACAATTTTACCCATGATCCAAAAGGGTCAGTACATGACCACAGTGGATTTAAAGGATGTTTACCTTCACATACCGATTCACAAAGATCATTACCGGTATCTAAGGTTTGCCTTTCTAGACAGGCATTACCAGTTTGTAGCTCTTCCCTTCGGATTGGCTACGGCTCCGAGAATCTTCACAAAGGTTCTGGGTGCTCTTCTGGCGGTACTAAGACCGCGAGGAATTGCGGTAGCTCCGTACCTAGACGACATTCTGATACAAGCTTCAAGCTTTCAAACTGCCAAGTCTCATACAGAGTTAGTACTGGCATTTCTAAGGTCGCATGGATGGAAGGTGAACGAAAAGAAGAGTTCTCTCTTTCCACTCACAAGAGTTCCCTTCGTGGGGACTCTTATAGATTCTGTAGAAATGAAGATTTACCTGACAGAAGACAGGTTAACAAAGCTTCAAAATGCATGCCGTGTCCTTCATTCCATTCAACACCCGTCAGTAGCTCAATGCATGGAGGTGATCGGCTTAATGGTAGCAGCAATGGACATAGTACCCTTTGCACGCCTACATCTCAGACCGCTGCAATTGTGCATGCTAAGTCAGTGGAATGGGGATTACTCAGACTTGTCCCCTACTCTGAATCTGGATCAAGAGACCAGAAATTCTCTTCTATGGTGGCTTTCTCGGCCACATCTGTCCAGGGTGATGCCATTCAGCAGGCCGGACTGGACAATTGTAACAACAGACGCCAGCCTACTAGGTTGGGGCGCTGTCTGGAATTCTCTGAAGGCTCAGGGACAATGGAATCAGGAGGAGAGTCTCCTACCAATAAACATTCTGGAATTGAGAGCAGTTCTCAATGCCCTTCTGGCTTGGCCCCAGTTAACAACTCGGGGGTTCATCAGGTTTCAGTCGGACAACATCACGACTGTAGCTTACATCAACCATCAGGGAGGGACAAGAAGCTCCCTAGCAATGATGGAAGTATCAAAGATAATTCGCTGGGCAGAGTCTCACTCTTGCCACCTGTCAGCAATCCACATCCCGGGAGTGGAGAACTGGGAGGCGGATTTCTTAAGTCGTCAGACTTTTCATCCGGGGGGAGTGGGAACTTCATCCGGAGGTCTTTGCCCAAATACTTCGACGTTGGGGCAAACCAGAGATAGATCTCATGGCGTCTCGACAGAACGCCAAGCTTCCTCGTTACAGGTCCAGATCCAGGGATCCGGGAGCGGTTCTGATAGATGCTTTGACAGCACCTTGGACCTTCGGGATGGCTTATGTGTTTCCACCCTTCCCGATGCTTCCTCGATTGATTGCCAGAATCAAACAGGAGAGAGCATCAGTGATTCTAATAGCACCTGCATGGCCACGCAGGACTTGGTATGCAGATCTAGTGGACATGTCATCCTGTCCACCTTGGTCGCTACCTCTGAAACAGGACCTTCTGATCCAGGGTCCCTTCAAACATCAAAATCTAATTTCTCTGAAGCTGACTGCTTGGAAATTGAACGCTTGATTTTATCAAAACGTGGTTTTTCTGAGTCAGTTATTGATACCTTAATACAGGCTAGGAAGCCTGTTACCAGAAAGATTTACCATAAGATATGGCGCAAATTCTTATATTGGTGCGAATCCAAGAGTTACTCATGGAGTAAGGTTAGGATTCCGAGGATATTGTCTTTTCTACAAGAAGGTTTAGAAAAGGGTTTATCCGCTAGTTCCTTAAAGGGACAGATTTCAGCTCTGTCCATTCTTTTACACAAACGTCTGTCAGAAGTTCCGGACGTTCAAGCTTTTTGTCAGGCTTTAGCTAGGATCAAGCCTGTGTTTAAAACTGTTGCTCCACCATGGAGTTTGAACTTAGTTCTTAATGTTTTACAGGGGGTTCCGTTTGAACCCCTTCATTCCATTAATATCAAGTTGTTATCTTGGAAAGTTCTGTTTTTAATGGCGATTTCCTTGGCTCGAAGAGTCTCTGAGTTATCAGCCTTACATTGTGATTCTCCTTATCTGATTTTTCATTCAGACAAGGTAGTTCTGCGTACTAAACCTGGGTTCCTACCTAAGGTGGTCACTAACAGGAATATCAATCAAGAGATTGTGGTTCCATCTTTGTGTCCTAATCCTTCTTCGAAAAAGGAACGTCTGCTACACAATCTAGATGTAGTCCGTGCCCTGAAATTTTATCTACAGGCAACTAAGGATTTTCGACAAACGTCTTCCCTGTTTGTCGTTTATTCTGGTCAGAGGAGAGGTCAAAAAGCTTCGGCTACCTCTCTCTCCTTTTGGCTTCGTAGCATAATACGGTTAGCCTATGAGACTGCTGGACAGCAGCCTCCTGAAAGAATTACAGCACATTCTACTAGAGCTGTGGCTTCCACTTGGGCCTTTAAGAATGAGGCTTCTGTTGAACAGATTTGCAAGGCTGCAACTTGGTCTTCTCTTCATACTTTTTCCAAATTTTACAAATTTGACACTTTTGCTTCTTCGGAGGCTGTTTTTGGGAGAAAGGTTCTTCAGGCAGTGGTTCCTTCCGTATAAAGAGCCTGCCTGTCCCTCCCGTCATCCGTGTACTTTAGCTTTGGTATTGGTATCCCATAAGTAATGGATGATCCGTGGACTGGATACACTTAACAAGAGAAAACATCATTTATGCTTACCTGATAAATTTATTTCTCTTGTAGTGTATCCAGTCCACGGCCCGCCCTGTCACTTTAAGGCAGGTAATTTTTCCATTAAACTACAGTCACCACTGCACCCTATGGTTTTCCTTTCTCTGCATGTTTTCGGTCGAATGACTGGTAATGGCAGTTAGGGGAGGAGCTATATAGCAGCTCTGCTGGGTGAATCCTCTTGCACTTCCTGTTGGGGAGGAGTTAATATCCCATAAGTAATGGATGATCCGTGGACTGGATACACTACAAGAGAAATAAATTTATCAGGTAAGCATAAATTATGTTTTTTTCCGGAAATGGCGCAGACTTATCTTGACTTTTGAATTAGAAATACAGAGATTGATTTTAATGCTGTTTAGGGATTCTGTTATATTTATGGAAGACACATTGAGAGGGGAGTGGGATCATCTGTTCTGAATGTGACAACACTAATCTTTAATACACATACACGTCCAAAATTGCCTCCGCTACTATTACACGGCCACATGTCCCTACACAATCCCTTCCTTCCCCCCCCCCCTTTTTTTTTCCTTCTTCTCTCACCACTGGGCCCCACGGTCGACGACGGAAGTCGAGCCAGATGATATGCCTAAGTGTTACCGACAGTTTTCAGGTTGTCTGTTAAAAAGTTTGGTTTAGATTAGTTAGTTTACGGAGTAAACGAAATTGTCAGATGACAGATCTCTCAGATTGAGGCTTGAAGGTGCAAGGTGTATTCCTTAATATGGTACGAATTATATGTATGTAGCATCAAGATACAGTGTGATTATGGATATATTGTATCGTCTGTGAACTTACATATGTTTGATTTATGTCTCTCTCAACAATAAAAAGATATTTAAAAAAAATAAATGAAACAATCTTACTGGAATCTACATCATGGAACAGGAACACGGCCCTTCAAGTGTGACAGATAGTAGCATCGCTTCTCACATGGACTTGAGTGAATAAAGGCAGGCAGCGAAACTCGTCAACGCTGATTGCCAAGGAGCTGTTAATATGAGTCGGGATGGGTTTGCAGAGACGACACTCCCTGCATCTCCGGACTCTCGCTGAGAGGCTGACAGGATTAATTAAAAGTCCAGTCCAATTTCAAAGAGTACTACCCTCCATAAGAGACTAACTACAATCTTCTGACACTTCTCTGCCAACCTCCTGTGACGAAAGGCAAATAATGACTGGGGGATAAGGGAAGTGGGGGAAGTATTTAAGCCTTTGGCTGGGGGGGGTGTATTTGCCTCCTCCTGGTGGCCAGGTTCTGAATTCCCAAAAGTAATGAATGCAGTTGTGGATTCTCCCCGTCTGAAGAAAAGAAAATTTTCAGGTAAGCATAATTTAAGTTATTTATGGTTAAAACACAATCCCCATAGACCACAATATAAAAGCACTTTCTTTCATGTAATTGGCAAGAGTCCATGAGCTAGTGACGTATGGGATATACAATCCTACCAGGAGGGGCAAAGTTTCCCAAACCTCAAAATGCCTATAAATACACCCCACCACACCCACAATTCAGTTTTTACAAACTTTGCCTCCTATGGAGGTGGTGAAGTAAGTTTGTGCTAAGATTTCTACGTTGACATTCGCTTCTCAGCATTTTGAAGCCTGATTCCTCTCAGAGTACAGTGAATATCAGAGGAATGTGAAGGGAGTATCACCTATTGAATGCAATGGTCTTCCTAACGGGGATCTATTTCATAGGTTCTCTGTTATCGGTCGTAGAGATTCAGCTCTTACCTCCCTTTTCAGATCGACGATATACTCTCATATACCATTACCTCTACTGATAACTGTTTCATTACTGGTTTGGCTGTCTGCTATATGTGAATGGGTGTCTTTTGGTAAGTATGTTTTCATTACTTAAGGCACTTTATGTATTAATATAAAGTTCTAAATATATGTATTGTACTTATATTTGCCATGAGTCAGGTTTATGTATATTTCCTTTTGCAGACTGTCAGTTTCATATTTGGGAAAAGCATTTTTTAGGAATTTTTTTTTTCTTACCTGGGGTATAGTCTTTTTTCAAATTGACTGTTTTTCATTAAATTTCGTGGGCAAAATTAGGCTCGTGAGGTCGCAAAATGCCAAAGTATATTGCGTCATTCTTGGCGCAAGATTTTTTTGGCGCGAAGTTACGTTCGATGACGCAAAATTAGTAATTTCTGGCGTCTTTGTTGACGCAGAGTTCCTTTCCTTTGTTGGAACCCTGCTGCCTGATAACAGTTCTACCAAAGCTAAGTGCATTTGTTATAAATTTGTGGAGATTATATCTCGAGCTGTGGTATGTAATAGTTGTCATGATAAGCTTTTACATGCAGAGAATGTGTCCATCAGTAATAGTACATTGCCTGTTGTTCCTTCAACATCTAATGTACAAGATATACCTGTGAATTTAAAAGATTTTATTGCTGATGCAATTCAGAAGGCTTTGTCTGCCATCCCGCCTTCTAATAAAGGTAAAAGGTCTTTTAAAACTTCTCATAAAGTTGATGAAATTTCAAATGACCGACAACATACTTAATTATCCTCCTCTGACGAGGATCTATCTGATTCAGAAGATCCTTCCTCAGATATTGACACTGACAAATCTACTTATTTATTTAAAATGGAGTATATTCGTTCTTTGTTAAAAGAAGTGTTGATTACATTGGATATTGAGGAAACTTGTCCTCTTGATGTTAAAACTAGTAGACGTTTAAATTCTGTTTATAAACCTCCTGTGGTTACTCCTGAGGTTTTTCCAGTTCCTGACGCTATTTCTGATATGATTTCTAAGGAATGGAATAGGCCTGGTACTTCTTTTATTCCTTCTTCAAGGTTTAAAAAATGGTATCCTTTTCCAGCAGTTAGATTGGAGTTTTGGGAAAAGATCCCCAAAGTTGATGGGGCTATTTCTACTCTTGCTAAACGTACTACTATTCCTATGGAAGATAGTACTTCCTTTAAAGATCCTTTAGATAGGAAACTTGAATCCTATCAAAGGAAAGCCTATTTATATTCTGGTCATCTGCTCAGGCCTGCAATTTTTTTGGCTGATGTTGCAGCTGCATCAACTTTTTGGAAATTTAGCGCAACAGGAAACGGATACTGATTTGTCTAGCATTGTGCGCTTGCTTCAACATGCTAATAATTTTATTTGTGATGCCATTTTTTATATCCTCAAAATTGATGTTAAATCTATGTCTTTAGCCATTTTAGCTAGGAGAGCTTTGTGGCTTAAATCTTGGAATGCTTACATGGTATCTTAAGTCTAGATTACTATCTTTTTCTTTCCAAGGTAATAAGTTATTTGGTTCTCAGTTGGATTCAATTATTTCAACTGTCACTGGGGGGAAGGGAGTTTTTTTGCCTCATGATAAAAGACCCAAGGCTAAATTTAAAGCTTCTAACCGTTTTCGTTCCTTTCGACAAAATAAGGAACAGAAACCTAATCCTTCTCCCAATGTAAGGTTTCCCCCTTTAAGGAACACAAAGTACAGATATCAATGTGAAGTATTTACTTTGTCACAGTTAATTTTAAAGATAGTAATTTGTATCCCCACTATTTTAAATTACCCAAATTGATTTAAGGTAATCGAAGTAATAGAGGTGAATTATTATAGAATGATTTGATTAGTTACCAATCTCCTGAAATGGTAAATGTATAAATATAACAGGTAATGAAGAGGTTAATTCTTATGAGAAATCCCTTTAGTTAAGGTAAACTCTTTAACTCCTTGGCGTATTGATTAACAACCTATATGCAGAGATTACAAGGAAAACCACTGTCCACATAATACACTGAATAGTTCCTACTAGTTAATATAGATACCCTTGAGGAGTTTGATATATATAAATCGGTACCTGATATAGGGATGAAAACGGAGGCTGTTTGTATCACCACACTGCAGAGAGAACTCCGTAGCTGCTGCTCGAGTGAATGCGCTAAACCGGAAGTCCCGGCAAATGACCAAGCGCTTCTGGGAAATGTAGTTCTTTTACCTTCTGATAGAAAACGGGAAAGGTAAATATAATACTTGCTTTTTACTGTATAAGTCCAGATAAGCAATTGCCAGGGTGAGAGAGAGATTCCTTTAGAGCTGGACTTAGGTAGGAACAAGAAGTAGAATCCAATCCTAAGGTTAGTGCTGGTAGAAAACACAGATCTCTGTGCAGAGACGAAAAAGTTCCTTCCTGGGAAGTTGAGATAGAGGCTTGGTACTCAGGTGTTCATAATGAAACGAGTAGAATAACTAAGCAATGTTGCTTAGTTGCTGCAGTGTTTTAAAGGGGAATTGGCCAATAGGAGATTATCACTTTGAAGAAATGTCTTAAAGATATAGTAACCCTTACAGGACCCCCTTCTCAAGGAAGCTGTACCACAGCTGCTGGACGAGGTCTATCAGGGTGTCGGCGATGGAAAACAGATATCAACCTAGGTGCCTTAATATTAGAAGCTGGTTCCCATGAATCATCTTCAGAGGAAAAATTCTTCCATCGGACTAGGTATTGTAAAGAACCCCGACGTAATCTGGAATCCAGAATAGATTGAACCTCAAACTCATCTGGGTCCAATAAGACCGAAGGAGGGGGAAGGAGAACAGTAGTATCCCTCTGATCCCTGTAAGGCTTCAAAAGCGATACATGTAAGGTAGGATGTATCCGAAGGCTGTCAGGGAGATCGAGGGTGACGGCATTCTGATTAACTATTCTTTTGATTTGGTAAGGACCAATGAAGAGAGTCGCCAATTTTTTGCTGGGTAGTTGTAACTTCAAGTTTTTTGTAGATAACCAAACCTTCTCTCCTATTGAGTAATGAGGAGGTTCTCTCCTACGTAAATCATAGTATTTCTTCTGAGTATTTTGAGAGTTCTCAATATTTTGACGTATGAAGTTGAAATGATCAATTAAAGAATTATGTAAGTCATCGACTAGAGGAAAATTTAACTCAGTATTGGAATCCAGGAGGAAGGTGGGATGATAACCATAGTTCGCGTAGAACGGAGTGACCTTTGTGGAAGTATTGACTGAGTTGTTATATGCGAATTATGTGGTGGATATGTAATCTGTCCAGTTGTCTTGATGATAGGAACAGAAACAGCGTATGTATTGCTCCAACCACTGATTTACACGTTCCGCCTGTCCATTTGTTTGTGGGTGGAATGAGGTAGAAAATCTGTGGTCTATCTGAGTGAGTTTACATAAGTTTGACCAAAATCTGGAGGTAAATTGAGTACCTCTATCAGTTGTGAGTATGGAAGGAATTCCGTGAAGTTTTATTATGTTGTCAAGGAAAAGTTGAGATGTTTCTGCTGAGGTAGGGAGTTTGTGGAAAGGCAAGAAATGGGCCATTTTAGTGAAAATGTCCACAACTACGAAAATGGTGGTTTGATTTTTTGATGGAGGTAGATCTACAATGAAATCCATTGACAAGTGTTGCCAAGGTTTTGAGGGTATGGGTAAGGACATAAGCAAACCATATGGGGGCTTCCTTTCAATTTTGCAAGTGTTGCATGTTATACATGTTTGGATGTATTGTTGTACCATTTCTCTCATCTTTGGCCACCAGTAAGTCCTTTTGAGAAGTTCCAGAGTTCGTTGTATTCCTGGGTGTCCTGATAAAGGAGTATCATGGTAGTTTTGTAGGAGGGTGAGTCTCATTGAAACTGGTATATAGATCTTTTCTTTATGATAGTAAATTCCAGATCTGTTTTGGAGGGTTGAATGATCCTGATCGTTCTCTTTACTTGTTTGTGTCTTTATGTCTGACAGAAAGGAATTGGTGAGTCCAATAAATCTGTCTTTTGGTATAATGTCTGAAAGAGTACATTGAATGTCCGGTTTGTTTGGTAATCTTGAGAGGGCGTCTGCCTTACCATTTTTGTTAGCAGGTCTATAAATTATATTGAAAGAGAATCTTGAGAAATATAAGCTCTAACGGACCTGTCTTGCGGATAATGTTTTGTTACTTTGTAAGTACTGAAGGTTTTTGTGGTCTGTGTATATTTTGATTGGGTACGTTGTGCCCTCCAAGAGATGTCTCCAATATTCAAGTGCTTGTTTTATAGCCAAAAGTTCCTTTTCCCCTATTGGGTAGTTCCTTTCTGCAGGTGACATCATTTTTGAATAGTAGGAGATGGGATGTAGAGGACTGTTTAGATTTGCTTGTTGTGATAGTACAGCTCCAATTGCAAAGTCTGACGAATCAACTTCTAAGATGTAATAAAAAGATGGATTGGGGAATTTCAATATTGGTGCTGTAGTGAATAGGCACTTTAAATTTTCAAATGCTGAATTAGCTTCTTCTGTCCATTGAAAAGGGATGGAAGTACTGGTCAGTCTCGTTAGAGGTTTTGCTACCTTGGAAAAGTCTTTTATGAATTTCCTGTAATAATTTGAAAAACCCAGGAATCTTTGGAGGTCTTTTCTGGTTTTGGGTTTAGCCCAGGAGGATACTGCATCAACCTTTTCTTGTTGCATTTTGATTCCAGTTGGAGATATGTGGTATCCAAGGAAAGTTACTTTGTCAGTGTGAAAGAGACACTTTTCCGGTTTAGCATATAATTTATGTTTTCTTAATCTACGGAGTACCTCTTTAACATGTTCTACATGTTCTGTATAAGATTTGGAATAAATAAGGATGTCACCCAAGTAGATAACAACATTGGTGTCAAGTAAATCATGAAAAACATTGTTAATAAAATGCTGGAAGGTAGCAGGAGCATTACACAAACCAAAAGGCATAACCAGGTACTCATATAGGCCATGCCTGGTTCTAAACGCAGTAAGCCATGCATGCCCCTCTTTGATTCTAATGAGGTTATATGCTCCTCTTAAATCCAGCTTGGTATAGATAGAGGCTTCAGATAGCCGCTCAATGAGTTCTGGAATCAACGGTAACGGATAGCGATTTTTTATTGTTACCTTATTTAATTGCCGATAATCTATGATAGGTCTGATGGTCGAATCCTTATTGCGAACGAAAAACATGCCAGCTCCTGCAGGTGAGGTTGATGTTCTGATGAATCCTTTCCTGAGGTTTTCTTCTAAATATGTCTTAAGGTGTTCAAGTTCTGGCTGACTGAAGGGGTAGAGGTGACCGACAGGGATTGCCGCTCCCGGTTGTAGATCAATAGGACAGTCATACTGTCTATGCGGTGGTAGATTCTCTGCTTCAGTTTTACTGAATACATCTAAAAACTCAATGTATTCTTTAGGTATGGTATGCTCTAATGTATCTACATTGAAGCACAAATTGTCTTTAGCTATGCAACAATGTTGTGAACAGTATTGTGACTTAAACTCTAATTGTGTAGGTAACCATTGTATTAGTGGGTTATGTAATTGTAACCATGATATTCCTAAGACAATTGAGTAATTAGGGGACGGTAACACATCAAAGGAAATCATTTCAGTATGACCTAATATTGACATTTGAATAGGTATGGTTTGATGTGTTATAGGACCAGTTGTTATGGGAGAGCCATCAATGACACGGACACAAATGGGTTTAGTTTTGCGAATAAGAGGTATTTTATTAATTTTAACAATTTAAAAATCAATAAAGTTTCCATATGCTCCTGAATCAATGATTCCGTCAATCGTCAGATGGTTTTGTTCCCACTGTAGAGAAAGGGATAGAGTGAAATGAGCTGGTTTATGTACATTTAATATCGTAGTACAAGAATAACCTGACTTACTTTTTTTGTTCTTTTGGAGGATGGGACAATCCTGGCCAGAATGTAGTGGGTTGGCACAATACAGGGAGTGCAGAATTATTAGGCAAGTTGTATTTTTGAGGATTAATTTTATTATTGAACAACAACCATGTTCTCAATGAACCCAAACAACTCATTAATATCAAAGCTGAATATTTTTGGAAGTAGTTTTTAGTTTGTTTTTAGTTTTAGCTATTTTAGGGGGATATCTGTGTGTGCAGGTGACTATTACTGTGCATAATTATTAGGCAACTTAACAAAAAACAAATATATACCCATTTCAATTATTTATTTTTACCAGTGAAACCAATATAACATCTCAACATTCACAAATATACATTTCTGACATTCAAAAACAAAACAAAAACAAATCAGTGACCAATATAGCCACCTTTCTTTGCAAGGACACTCAAAAGCCTGCCATCCATGGATTCTGTCAGTGTTTTGATCTGTTCACCATCAACATTGCGTGCAGCAGCAACCACAGCCTCCCAGACACTGTTCAGAGAGGTGTACTGTTTTTCCTCCTTGTAAATCTCACATTTGATGATGGACCACAGGTTCTCAATGGGGTTCAGATCAGGTGAACAAGGAGGCCATGTCATTAGATTTTCTTCTTTTATACCCTTTCTTGCCAGCCACGCTGTGGAGTACTAGGACGCGTGTGATGGAGCATTGTCCTGCATGAAAATCATGTTTTTCTTGAAGGATGCAGACTTCTTCCTGTACCACTGCTTGAAGAAGGTGCCTTCCAGAAACTGGCAGTAGGACTGGGAGTTGAGCTTGACTCCATCCTTAACCCGAAAAGGCCCCACAAGCTCATCTTTGATGATACCAGCCCAAACCAGTACTCCACCTCCACCTTGCTGGCGTCTGAGTCGGACTGGAGCTCTCTGCCCTTTACCAATCCAGCCACGGGCCCATCCATCTGGCCCATCAAGACTCACTCTCATTTCATCAGTCCATAAAACCTTAGAAAAATCAGTCTTGAGATATTTCTTGGCCCAGTCTTGACGTTTCAGCTTGTGTGTCTTGTTCAGTGGTGGTCGTCTTTCAGCCTTTCTTACCTTGGCCATGTCTCTGAGTATTGCACACCTTGTGCTTTTGGGCACTCCAGTGATGTTGCAGCTCTGAAATATGGCCAAACTGGTGGCAAGTGGCATCTTGGCAGCTGCACGCTTGACTTTTCTCAGTTCATGGGCAGTTATTTTGCGCCTTGGTTTTTCCACACGCTTCTTGCGACCCTGTTGACTATTTTGAATGAAACGCTTGATTGTTCGATGATCATGCTTCAGAAGCTTTGCAATTTTAAGAGTGCTGCATCCCTCTGCAAGATATCTCACTATTTTTGACTTTTCTGAGCCTGTCAAGTCCTTCTTTTGACCCATTTTGCCAAAGGAAAGGAAGTTGCCTAATAATTATGCACACCTGATATAGGGTGTTGATGTCATTAGACCACACCCCTTCTCATTACAGAGATGTACATCACCTAATATGCTTAATTGGTAGTAGGCTTTCGAGCCTATACAGCTTGGAGTAAGACAACATGCATAAAGAGGATGATGTGGTCAAAATACTCATTTGCCTAATAATTCTGCACTCCCTGTACATACATAATGATTTGATCTTTCGACGAAGTCTTTCCTCGGGGGTTAATGGACCTCTGGCTATACCTATCTCCATAGGTTGTTCAGTCGATTTCATGTTGGAAGTAACCTCCCGCGAAAGTTGACCAGTATAGGTTTTAGGACGGGTATCAGTAGAGAAGCGTTCAGCATGTCTTTCACGCAGTCTACTATCCAATAGCGTGGCGGTTCTCATTAGTGCATTCAAAGTTTTGGGTAGCTCGACCCTGGCAAGCTCATCTTTTAAGCTGTCAGAAAGTCCAAGTCTGAACTGGTTGCGTAGTGCTACTTGGCTCCATTGAGAGTCAGTGGCATATAACTTAAAATTGGCAACATAGTCTTCAACAGGCCTCTTACTCTGTTTTAAATTCCTCATGGAGGATTCAGCTGTTAGTTGGACATCTTTATCCTGGTATAAATCATCAAGTGCTGCAAAGAATTCATCAAGGGACCCCAATAAGGGATCTTCTGTTTCACATAAATTATCAGCCCATGAACGGGGTTCACCCTTCAAAAAGGAAATAATACTTAGAACCTTAACCCTCTCGGTAGGATAGGTCCTAGGTTTTAACTGGAATAGAAGTTGGCAGGAGTTCTTAAACTGCCTCTAATGTTTGCGGTTTCTGGGCTGTTGTCATGTTGTGAAGATCTAGGTGATATTGAGTCCCTTATTATAGCTCTTAATGATTGGTTCTCAATTTGTAGGTCGTGGACTGCTTGCGACAGCTGATCCACTTTTTGAGATAAATTGTACACAATTTGTGTAATATCTGTTGGTTCCATTCTTAGGCTTAGTTATTATGTAAGGTTTTCCCCTTTAAGGAACACAAAGTACAGATATCAATGTGAAGTATTTACTTTGTCACAGTTAATTTTAAAGATAGTAATTTGTATCACCACTATTTTAAATTACCCAAATTGATTTAAGGTAATCGAAGTAATAGAGGTAAATTATTATAGAATGATTTAATTAGTTACCAATCTCCTGAAATCGTAAATGTATAAATATAACAGGTAACGAAGAGGTTAATTCTTATGAGAAATCCCTTTAGTTAAGGTAAACTCTTTAACTCCTTGGCGTATTGATTAACAACCTATATGCAGTGTTACGGTACCAACAGGATACCAAGGGTTAATACCAGATGAACAATGTCCTGAATAGGGAATCAGCAATTCACAACCCAGCCAGTTTTCAGGTTTAAAACAGAATGTACTTTATTAAGGCTCATATGCCCAGTATTTATGCAGGTCTGACCCCCCAGAAGGGGGGTTGAAAGAATGTTGTACATTACATGGAGGGACAACGCCCTTTGACAGGCCACAATAGAATCACATTACTTTACTTAGGCAGATAACAACTTAAACACAAGACACATGGCTTTTCTTATCACTAGGCGTCTGCTCTCTGGATGTGATTAAACAATGGAATGTTTATCACTAACTTTAATGACAGTACACAATAGCTGAGGCTAGTAACCTTGTCGTTAGAATTTAGCTTCTTAAAGCTGAACACAGTTAACTCCTTCAGTCCTGACAGAAGGGTCTGTCACATAGCTCCCCCCTTGTGGAACACTCCGGCAGACCCGGCTTGACCCTTTGGCGGGTCAACCTGGGGATGACCGGACTAGGAGGTGGTAGGCATGTCAGTTTGCCGGGGCAATCCATCTGTATTCCCGTTATGAGAGAGAATCCCTGTCCGTATAAATAAGGGTTCAACCTCTTCAGTGCCTCGACTAAGGCTAAACAGTCCTTCAAAATATCATCGGCTTCTTTACGTGGTTTTTGTACCTGCTCTTTATAGGTATCCACAATCCCTTCATACTGACATAGGGTGCCCTTGAGTTGCTGCACCTCACTATGAGCCAGCGTCAGCTTTTCCTCCAGTGTCACTAAGTTTGTTTTTAATGTTTCATGTTCCACTCTCAAGCTGGTGTTTTCTGCAGTCTGTCGGTGCAGCCTGTCTAGCAGAGATTCCCGTTCTAAACGTGCTTTTTCCTCTGCACTCCTCTTCTCTCCCGCTAGCGCTGTTACGTGATTATTTAACGTGACCATTTTATCCTCTACTTGACTTTTTTCCTTCATCAGCGCATTGTAACGGGACTTCCACGTATCAATAGCGGATAGAGATTTACTGAGCTCAGAGTCCTGGGGCTTAGCAGCAGGTGGGTCAGTCTCTGCTGTACTGATCTGGGCACGGGTAGTCACAGGGTTAACATCAGCGGGACCCATGGGAGCATGGGCAGAAACAAGGGGGGCCAAGTTATTTCCAAGGAGAACATCAGCAGGTAAGTCCTTCTTGACCCCCACATTCACAAGTCTAGCGCCCACTCCCCAATCCAAATGTACCCTGGCAACAGGTAGGCGGAACACAGCGCCCCCTGCTACCCTCACAGCCACAGTGTCTCCAGTGTGCTGTTTCTCAGACACCAAGTTCTTTTGAAGCAAGGTCATGGTAGCACCAGTATCCCGTAGACCACTGACCTCCTTCCCATTCACTTTAACCAGTTGCCGGTTATTCCGGTGGGCAGCTTGCACGGGGTCTGCTTCATGTAGGCTGCCCCAGCATTCTGGCGCCTCTACGTAGCGGGCCGCAGGCTGAGGATTACGTGGGATTCCGCCGGTGGGTCTTCTCCAGGACTGCGCTTGGTTCGCTGCGTTTAGGGGACACTCTGGTCTTTTGTGCCCTAGTTGCTTACATCCAAAGCACCGAATTGGTTGTGAGTAGCCCCGCGAATTGAACCGGGCTCTCTGAGGGTAGTTCGTGGCCGGAGGCCGTGTGGTATAGCGGTGCGCTGGGGTTTGGTAACTGGCAGCTGCTGGGGTGACTGGGGGTCTGTACTCCACTCTAGCAGGGGGCTTAGTGGTAGCAGTGTCCAGTTTGTGGGCATCCGTATACTCATCTGCCAAGCGAGCCGCTTCATGCAGGGTGGAGGGTTTACGGTCCCGAACTCACTCTCGAACTCCTGCGGGTAACTTGTCGAAGCAATGTTCCAACAGGAATAGCTGCAGCACCTCTTCCCCAGATACGGCTTGGCACCCCGCTATCCAGTGAGCTGCTGTGTGGTGCACCTTACATGCCCACTCAAGGTAGGAATCTCCAGCTAATTTAACAGTGTCTCTGAACCGCCTCCGGTATGCCTCCGGTGTAACCGCATACCTGGAGAGCAGAGCCTCTTTTACAGTATTATAATCCCCGACTTCCTCATCTGGAATGGCCCGAAAAGCCTCACTGGCCCGGCCGGATAATTTTCCGGATAATATCGTGACCCAGTCCTCTGCGGGTACCTTGTGTAGTGCACATTGCCTCTCAAAATCCGCAAGGTACCCATCAATCTCTCCTTCTGTTTCCAGGAAGTTTTTAAAAGCTGCAAAATTTACTTTTCCCTTTTCCACTGGGGTTGCTGCAGCGCCGATTTGGCGAAGTAGGTTGGCCTCCACAGCGGCTATAACCCGGTCGATAATTTCGGCAGATGGGTTGGGGCCATAATATGCCAGTCTTATTTTAACCGCCCGATCAAAGCTTGCTTCTTCAGGGGTTCTGTCTGATATGCTGGGCCCATTGGTTCCTTCTGTCCCTGGTACTCTTTCCATCTTAGTCAGTGTTGTAATAATCCCCCTCTTCCTGAGGTTACTGGCTTGTGTAGTTGCTCTTCTGGGCGATAAGGTTCATTCCGTCGCTTGCCACCAATTGTTACGGTACCAACAGTGTACCAAGGGTTAATACCAGATGAACAATGTCCTGAATAGGGAATCAGCAATTCACAACCCAGCCAGTTTTCAGGTTTAAAACAGAATGTACTTTATTAAGGCTCATATGCCCAGTATTTATGCAGGGGTGACCCCCCAGAAGGGGGGTTGAAAGAATGTTGTACATTACATGGAGGGATAACGCCCTTTGACAGGCCACAATAGAATCACATTACTTTACTTAGGCAGATAACAACTTAAACACAAGACACATGGCTTTTCTTATCACTAGGCGTCTGCTCTCTGGATGTGATTAAACAATGGAATGTTTATCACTAACTTTAATGACAGTACACAATAGCTGAGGCTAGTAACCTTGTCGTTAGAATTTAGCTTCTTAAAGCTGGACACAGTTAACTCCTTCAGTCCTGACAGAAGGGTCTGTCACATGCAGAGATTACAAGGAAAACCACTGTCCACATAATACACTGAATTGTTCCAACTAGTTAATATAGATACCCTTGAGGAGTTTGATATATATAAATCGGTACCTGATATAGGGCTGAAAACGGAGGCTGTTTGTATCACCACACTGCAGAGAGAACTCCGTAGCTGCTGCTCGAGTGAATGCGCTAAACCGGAAGTCCCAGCAAATGACCAAGCGCTTCTGGGAAATGTAGTTCTTTTACCTTCTGATAGAAAATGGGAAAGGTAAATATAATACTTGCTTTTTACTGTATAAGTCCAGATAAGCAATTGCCAGGGTGAGAGAGAGATTCCTTTAGAGCTGGACTTAGGTAGGAACAAGAAGTAGAATCCAATCCTAAGGTTAGTGCTGGTAGAAAACACAGATCTCTGTGCAGAGACGAAAAAGTTCCTTCCTGGGAAGTTGAGATAGAGGCTTGGTACTCAGGTGTTCGTAATGAAACGAGTAGAATAACTAAGCAATGTTGCTTAGTTGCTGCAGTGTTTTAAAGGGGAATTGGCCAATAGGAGATTATCACTTTGAAGAAATGTCTTAAAGATATAGTAACCCTTACACCCAAAGAATCTGGTTCCAATTGGAAACCTTCTTCAAGTTCAAACCATTTAAGAAATCAAATCCAGCCCCCAAGTCTGCATGAAGGTGCAGCCCTCATTCCAGCTCAGCTGGTAGGGGGTAGATTAAGATTCTTCCAAAAAATTTGGGCAGATTCTGTCCAAAATCAATGGATTCAGAGTATTGTCTCTCAAGGGTACCAAATAGGATTCAGAGTAAGACCTCCTGTGAGAAGATTTTTTTCTCTCACGCATCCCAGCAAATCCAGTAAAGACTCAGGCTTTCCTGAAGTGTTTCAGACCTGGAGCTTTCAGGGGTAATCATACCAGTTCCGTTTCAGGAACAGGGTCTGGGGTTTTATTCAAATCTATTCATTGTCCTAAAGAAAGAAAATTCATTCAGGCCAGTTCTGGATCTGAAAATTTTGAATCGTTATGTAAGATTGCCAACTTTCAAAATGGTGACTATAAGGATTATTCTGCCTTTTGTTCATCAAGGGCATTATATGTCCACAATAGACTTACAACATGCATATCTTCATATTCAGATTCATCCAGATCATTATCAGTTTCTGAGATTCTCTTTTCTAGACAAGCATTACCAATTTGTCGCTCTTCCATTTGGCCTAGCGACAGCTCCAAGAATCTTTTCAAAAGTTCTCGTTGCCCTACTCTCTGTAATCAGAGAATGGGGTATTGTGGTGTTTCCTTATTTGGACGATATCTTGGTACTACCTCAGTCTTTTTTACATTCTGCAGAATCTCACAGGAATCAACTAGTGTTGTTTCTTCAAATACATGGTTGGAGGATTTACCAAAAAGTTCTTTGATTCCTCAGACAAGGGTCACCTTTTTAGGTTTCCAGATAGATTTAGTGTCCATGATTCTGTCTCTAACAGACAAGAGAAGATTAAAACTGGTTTCAGCTTGTTGGAACCTTCAGTCTCAATCATTCCCTTCAGTAGCTATGTGCATGGAAGTTTTAGGTCTCATGACTACAGCATCGGACGCGATCCCCTTTGCTCGTTTTCACATGAGACCTCTCCAGCTTTGTATGCTGAACCAGTGGTGCAGGGATTATACAAAGATATCACAATTAATATCCTTAAATGCCAATGTTCGACTATCTCTGACTTGGTGGTTAGATCACCATCGTATAGTTCTAGGGGCCTCTTTTGTTCGTCCAACCTGGACTGTAACAGATGCAAGTCTTTCAGGTTGGGGAGCTGTCTGGGGATCTCTGACAGCACAAGGGGTTTGGAAATCTCAAGAGGCGAGATTACCAACCAATATTTTGGAAATCCGTGCTATTTTCAGGGCTCTTCAGGTTTGGCCTCTGTTGAAGAGAGAACTGTTCATTTGTTTTCAGACAGACAATATCACAACTGTGGCATATGTCAATCATCAGGGTGGGACTCACAGTCCCCAAGTTATGAAAGAAGTATCTTGGATACTTGCTTGGGCGGAATCCAGCTCCTGTCTAATTTCTGCAGTTCATATCCCAGGTATAGACAATTGGGAAGCGGATTATCTCAGCCGTCAGACTTTACATCCGGGGGAGTGGTCCCTCCATCCGGATGTGTTTTCTCAGATTGATCAGATGTGGGGTCTTCCAGAAATAGATCTGATGGCTTCTCGTCTAAACAAGAAATTTCCCAGGTACCTGTCCAGGTCCAGGGATCCTCAGGCGGAAGCAGTGGATGCGTTGACAGTTCCTTGGTGTTACCAACCTGCTTATATTTTCCCGCCTCTAGTTCTTCTTCCAAGAGTGATCTCCAAAATCATCATGGAACAATCGTTTGTGTTGCTGATACCTCCATCATGGCCTAACAGGTTTTGGTATGCGGATCTTGTTCGAATGTCCAGTTGCCAACCTTGGCCACTTCCATTAAGGCTAGACCTTTTGTCTCAAGGTCCGTTTTTCCATCAGGATCTCAAATCATTAAATTTGAAGGTATGGAAATTGAACACCTAGTGCTTAGTCATAGAGGTTTCTCTGACCCAGTGATTAATACTATGTTACAGGCTCATAAGCCTGTTTCTAGAAAGATTTATTATCGAGTTTGGAAGACTTATATTTCATGGTGTTCTTCTCATAAATTCTCTTGGCATTCTTTTAGAATTCCTAGAATTTTACAGTTTCTTCAGGATGGTTTGGATAAGGGCTTGTCTGCAAGTTCCTTGAAGGGACACATCTCTGCTCTTTCTGTTTTATTTCACAGAAAGATTGCTAAGCTTTCTGATATTCACTGTTTTGTACAGGCTTTGGCCCATATTAAGCCTGTCATTAAATCAATCTCTCCTCCTTGGAGTCTTAATTTGGTTTTGAAGGCTTTACAGGCTCCTCCGTTTGAGCCTATGCATTCTTTGGACATTAAACTACTTTCTTGGAAAGTGTTGTTCCTTTTGGCCATCTCTTCTGGTAGAAGAGTTTCTGAATTATCTGCTCTTTCTTGTGAATCTCCTTTTCTGATTTTTCATCAGGATAAGGCGGTTTTGCGGACTTCTTTAAAAATTTTACCTAAGGTTTTGAATTCTAACAACATTAGTAGAGAAATTGTTGTCCCTTCTTTGTTTCCTAATCCTAAGAATTCTTTGGAGAGATCCTTACATTCTTTGGATGTGGTAAAAGCTTTGAAATATGTCGAAGCTACTAAAGATTTCAGGAAGACTTCTAGTCTATTTGTTATCTTTTCTGGTTCTAGGAAAGGTCAGAAGGCTTCTGCCGTTTCCTTGGCATCTTGGTTAAAGGTTTGGTTTCATTCAGCTTATTTGGAGTCGGGTCAAGCCCCGCCTCAGAGAGTTACAGCTCATTCTACTAGATCAGTCTCCACTTCGTGGGCTTTTAAGAATGAAGCTTCAGTTGATCAGATTTGCAAAGCTGCTACTTGGTCTTCTTTGCATACGTTTACTAAATTCTACCGTTTTGATGTATTTGCTTCTTCGAAAGCAGTTTTTGGTAGAAAAGTTCTTCAGGCAGCTGTTTAAGTTTGATTCTTCTGTTTATGTTTTAAGTTTTTTTCTTTCATTTATGAGAAAAAACTTATTTTTTTGGTTGTGGATTTAATTTTTTCAGCGGAAAATGGCTGTTTTTATTTTATCCCTCCCTCTCTAGTGACTCTTGTCTGGAGTTCCACATCTTGGGTATTGCTATCCCATACGTCACTAGCTCATGGCTCTTGCCTATTACATGAAAGAAAACATAATTTATGTTAGAACTTACCTGATAAACTTGGCTATTCGTTAAACTGAATTGTGGGTGGGGTGAGGGGTGTATTTATAGTAATTTTGAGGTTTGGGAAACTTTGCCCCTCCTGGTAGGATTGTATATCCCATACGTCACTAGCTCATGGACTCTTGCCAATATGAAAGAAATGAATTTATCAGGTAATTTCTTACATAAATTATGTTTTTCAGTGCTGTTTTTTTTCTAACATCCCACATCCCCTCATTTTAACCCCTTTTAACTGCTTCGTGTAGTTTTTTTAAAAAATTAATAAATTAAAATGCAAATTTTTTTATTTTAAAAAAGGTACTGTCCACTTTATTTGTGGGGCAATTGGGGCACCTTTTTTTTTAATTAACCAGAGGTCTGACTTCTGTTTAATTTCGCAAAGAGAATTAACCAGCCACTTGTAATGGCTGGTTATTTAATGTACGCCCGTAAACGGGTACATTTTGCATATTTTCTGGCGCACGTTAAAATAGCGCTCCATTTGTTCTAGCCCAATATGTATATAATGCATGCATAATGAGTACCTGCTCTGTGTATTTAGTGTGTAACTGTCATATGTGTTTACTGTGTACCTACAATATGTGTATGTACAGTGTGTACCTGCTGTATGTATATCTGTTGTGTGTATACCTGTTGTGTATGTACAGTGAGTACCTGCTGTGTGTATTCCTGTTGTGTGTATGTACAGTGTGTACCTGCTGTGTGTATACCTGTTGTGTATGTACAGTGTGCATACCTGTTGTGTATGTACAGTGTGTACCTGCTGTATGTATACCTGTTGTGTATGTACAGTGTGTACCTGCTGTGTGTATTCCTGTTGTGTGTATGTACAGTGTGTACCTGCTGTGTGTATACCTGTTGTGTGTATGTACAGTGAGTACCTGCTGTGTGTATTCCTGTTGTGTGTATGTACAGTGTGTACCTGCTGTATGTATACCTGTTGTGTGTACGTACAGTGAGTACCTGCTGTGTGTATTCCTGTTGTGTGTATGTACAGTGTGTACCTGCTGTATGTATACCTGTTGTGTGTATGTACAGTGAGTACCTGCTGTGTGTATTCCTGTTGTGTGTATGTACAGTGTGTACCTGCTGTATGTATACCTGTTGTGTGTACGTACAGTGAGTACCTGCTGTGTGTATACCTGTTGTGTGTATGTACAGTGAGTACCTGCTGTGTGTATTCCTGTTGTGTGTATGTACAGTGTGTACCTGCTGTATGTATACCTGTTGTGTGTACGTACAGTGAGTACCTGCTGTGTGTATACCTGTTGTGTGTATGTAGAGTGAGTACCTGCTGTGTGTATTCCTGTTGTGTGTATGTACAGTGTGTACCTGCTGTATGTAAACCTGTTGTGTGTACATACAGTGAGTACCTGCTGTGTGTATTCCTGTTGTGTTTATGTATAGTGTGTACCTGCTGTGTGTATACCTGTTGTGTATGTACAGTGTGCATACCTGTTGTGTATGTACAGTGTGTACCTGCTGTATGTATACCTGTTGTGTATGTACAGTGTGTACCTGTTGTGTGTATACCTGTTGTGTATGTACAGTGTCTACCTGCTGTATGTATACCTGTTGTGTATGTACAGTGTGTACCTGCTGTGTGTATACCTGTTGTGTATGTACAGTGTGTACCTGCTGTGTGTATACCTGTTGTGTATGTACAGTGTGTACCTGCTGTGTGTATACCTGTTGTGTATGTACAGTGTGTACCTGCTGTATGTATACCTGTTGTGTATGTACAGTGTGTACCTGCTGTATGTATACCTGTTGTGAATGTACAGTGTGTACCTGCTGTGTGTATACCTGTTGTGTATGTACAGTGCGTACCTGCTGTGTGTATACCTGTTGTGTATGTACAGTGCGTACCTGCTGTGTGTATACCTGTTGTGTATGTACAGTGTGTACCTGCTGTGTGTATACCTGTTGTGTATGTACAGTGTGTACCTGTTGTGTGTATATCTCTTGTGTGTATACCTGTTGTGTATGTACAGTGTGTACCTGCTGTATGTATACCTGTTGTGTATGTACAGTGTGTACCTGCCGTATGTATACCTGTTGTGTATGTACAGTGTGTACCTGCTGTGTGTATACCTGTTGTGTATGTACTGTGTGTACCTGCTGTGTGTATACCTGTTGTGTATGTACAGTGTGTACCTGCTGTGTGTATATCTCTTGTGTACCTGCTGTGTATGTATACCATTTGTGTATGTACAGTGTGTACCTGTTGTATGTTTACCTATTGTGTATGTACAGTGTACCTGCTGTGTGTATACTTGTTGTGTATATACAGTGTGTACCTGTTGTATGTATAACTGTTGTGTATGTACAGCGTGTACCTGCTGTGTGTATACATGTTGTGTATATACAGTGTGTACCTGTTGTATGTATACCTATTGTGTATGTACAGTGTGTACCTGCTGTGTGTATACATGTTGTGTATGTACAGTGTGTACCTGCTGTGTGTATACCTGTTGTGTATGTACAGTGTGTACCTGCTGTGTGTATACCTGTTGTGTATGTACAGTGTGTACCTGCTGTATGTATACCTGTTGTGTATGTACAGTGTATACCTGTTGTGTGTGTACCTGCTGTGTGTGTACCTGTTGTGTATGTACAGTGTGTACTTGCCGTATGTATACCTGTTGTGTATGTACAGTGTGTACCTGCTGTGTGTATACCTGTTGTGTATGTACAGTGTGTACCTGCTGTGTGTATATCTCTTGTGTACCTACTGTGTATGTATACCATTTGTGTATGTACAGTGTGTACCTGTTGTATGTATACCTATTGTGTATGTACAGTGTACCTGCTGTGTGTATACTTGTTGTGTATATACAGTGTGTACCTGTTGTATGTATAACTGTTGTGTATGTACAGCGTGTACCTGCTGTGTGTATACATGTTGTGTATATACAGTGTGTACCTGTTGTATGTATACCTATTGTGTATGTACAGTGTGTACCTGCTGTGTGTATACATGTTGTGTATGTACAGTGTGTACCTGCTGTGTGTATACCTGTTGTGTATGTACAGTGTGTACCTGCTGTATGTATACCTGTTGTGTATGTACAGTGTGTACCTGCTGTATGTATACCTGTTGTGTATGTACAGTGTGTACCTGCTGTGTGTATACCTGTTGTGTATGTACAGTGTGTACCTGCTGTGTGTATACCTGTTGTGTATGTACTGTGTGTACCTGCTGTGTGTATACCTGTTGTGTATGTACAGTGTGTACCTGCTGTGTGTATATCTCTTGTGTACCTGCTGTGTATGTATACCATTTGTGTATGTACAGTGTGTACCTGTTGTATGTATACCTATTGTGTATGTACAGTGTACCTGCTGTGTGTATACTTGTTGTGTATATACAGTGTGTACCTGTTGTATGTATAACTGTTGTGTATGTACAGCGTGTACCTGCTGTGTGTATACATGTTGTGTATATACAGTGTGTACCTGTTGTATGTATACCTATTGTGTATGTACAGTGTGAACCTGCTGTGTGTATACTTGTTGTGTATATACAGTGTGTACCTGTTGTATGTATACCTATTGTGTATGTACAGTGTGTACCTGCTGTGTGTATACCTGTTGTGTATGTACAGTGTGTACCTGCTGTGTGTATACCTGTTGTGTATGTACAGCGTTTACCTGCTGTGTGTATACCTGTTGTGTATGTACAGTCTGTACTTGCTGTGTGTATACCTCTTGTGTATGTACAGTGTGTACCTGCTGTGTGTATACCTGTTGTGTATGTACAGTGTGTACCTGCTGTGTGTATACCTCTTGTGTACCTGCTGTGTATGTATACCATTTGTGTATGTACAGTGTGTACCTGCTGTGTGTATACCTGTTGTGTATGTACAGTGTGTACCTGCTGTGTGTATACCTCTTGTGTACCTGCTGTGTATGTATACCATTTGTGTATGTACAGTGTGTACTTGCTGTGTGTATACTTGTTGTGTATGTACAGTGTGTACCTGCTGTGTATACTTGTTGTCTATATACAGTGTGTACCTGTTGTATGTATACCTATTGTGTATGTACAGTGTGTACCTGCTGTGTGTATACTTGTGTATATACAGTGTGTACCTGTTGTAAGTATACCTGTTGTATGTATACCTGTTGTGTATGTACAGTGTGTACCTGTTGTATGTATACCTGTTGTATGTATACCTGTTGTGTATGTACAGTGTGTACCTGTTGTATGTATTCCTGTTGTGTATGTACAGTGTGTACCTGCAGTGTGTATACTTGTTGTGTATATACAGTGTGTACCTGTTGTATGTATACCTATTGTGTATGTACAGTGTGTACCTGCTGTGTGTATACCTGTTGTATGTATACCTGTTGTGTATGTACAGTGTGTACCTGCTGTGTGTATACCTCTTGTGTATGTACAGTGTGTACCTGCTGTGTGTATACCTGTTGTATGTATACCTGTTGTGTATGTACAGTGTGTACCTGTTGTATGTATACCTATTGTGTATGTACAGTGTGTACCTGCTGTGTGTATACCTGTTGTATGTATACCTGTTGTGTATGTACAGTGTGTACCTGTTGTATGTATACCTATTGTGTATGTACAGTGTGTACCTGCTGTGTGTATACCTGTTGTATGTCTACCTGTTGTGTATGTACAGTGTGTACCTGCTGTGTGTATACCTCTTGTGTATGTACAGTGTGTACCTGCTGTGTGTATACCTCTTGTGTATGTACAGTGTGTACCTGTTGTTTATGTACAGTGTGTACCTGTTGTGTATGTACAGTGTGTACCTGTTGTATGTATACCTATTGTGTATGTACAGTGTGTACCTGCTGTGTGTATACCTGTTGTATGTATACCTGTTGTGTATGTACAGTGTGTACCTGCTGTGTGTATACCTCTTGTGTATGTACAGTGTACCTGCTGTGTGTATACCTCTTGTGTATGTACAGTGTGTACCTGTTGTGTATGTACAGTGTGTACCTGTTGTGTATGTACAGTGTGTACCTGTTGTATGTATACCTATTGTGTATGTACAGTGTGTACCTGCTGTATGTATACCTGTTGTGTATGTACAGTGTGTACCTGCTGTGTGTATACCTCTTGTGTATGTGCAGTGTGTACCTGCTGTGTGTATACCTCTTGTGTATGTACAGTGTGTACCTGTTGTGTATGTACAGTGTGTACCTGTTGTGTATGTACAGTGTGTACCTGCTGTGTGTGTACCTGTTGTGTATGTACAGTGTGTACCTGTTGTGTATGTACAGTGTGTACCTGCTGTGTGTATACCTGTTGTGTATGTACAGTGTGTACCTGCTGTGTGTGTACCTGTTGTGTATGTACAGTGTGTACCTGTTGTGTATGTACAGTGTGTACCTGCTGTATGTATACCTGTTGTGTATGTACAGTGTGTACCTGCTGTGTGTGTACCTGTTGTGTATGTACAGTGTGTACCTGTTGTGTATGTACAGTGTGTACCTGTTGTATGTATACCTATTGTGTATGTACAGTGTACCTGCTGTGTGTATACTTGTTGTGTATATACAGTGTGTACCTGTTGTATGTATAACTGTTGTGTATGTACAGCGTGTACCTGCTGTGTGTATACATGTTGTGTATATACAGTGTGTACCTGTTGTATGTATACCTATTGTGTATGTACAGTGTGAACCTGCTGTGTGTATACTTGTTGTGTATATACAGTGTGTACCTGTTGTATGTATACCTATTGTGTATGTACAGTGTGTACCTGCTGTGTGTATACCTGTTGTGTATGTACAGTGTGTACCTGCTGTGTGTATACCTGTTGTGTATGTACAGCGTTTACCTGCTGTGTGTATACCTGTTGTGTATGTACAGTCTGTACTTGCTGTGTGTATACCTATTGTGTATGTACAGTGTGTACCTGCTGTGTGTATACCTGTTGTGTATGTACAGTGTGTACCTGCTGTGTGTATACCTCTTGTGTACCTGCTGTGTATGTATACCATTTGTGTATGTACAGTGTGTACCTGCTGTGTGTATACCTGTTGTGTATGTACAGTGTGTACCTGCTGTGTGTATACCTCTTGTGTACCTGCTGTGTATGTATACCATTTGTGTATGTTCAGTGTGTACCTGCTGTGTGTATACCTGTTGTGTATGTACAGTGTGTACCTGCTGTGTATACTTGTTGTCTATATACAGTGTGTACCTGTTGTATGTATACCTATTGTGTATGTACAGTGTGTACCTGCTGTGTGTATACTTGTGTATATACAGTGTGTACCTGTTGTAAGTATACCTGTTGTATGTATACCTGTTGTGTATGTACAGTGTGTACCTGTTGTATGTATACCTGTTGTGTATGTACAGTGTGTACCTGTTGTATGTATACCTATTGTGTATGTACAGTGTACCTGCTGTGTGTATACTTGTTGTGTATATACAGTGTGTACCTGTTGTATGTATAACTGTTGTGTATGTACAGCGTGTACCTGCTGTGTGTATACATGTTGTGTATATACAGTGTGTACCTGTTGTATGTATACCTATTGTGTATGTACAGTGTGTACCTGCTGTGTGTATACTTGTTGTGTATATACAGTGTGTACCTGTTGTATGTATACCTATTGTGTATGTACAGTGTGTACCTGCTGTGTGTATACCTGTTGTGTATGTACAGTGTGTACCTGCTGTGTGTATACCTGTTGTGTATGTACAGCGTTTACCTGCTGTGTGTATACCTGTTGTGTATGTACAGTCTGTACTTGCTGTGTGTATACCTATTGTGTATGTACAGTGTGTACCTGCTGTGTGTATACCTGTTGTGTATGTACAGTGTGTACCTGCTGTGTGTATACCTCTTGTGTACCTGCTGTGTATGTATACCATTTGTGTATGTACAGTGTGTACCTGCTGTGTGTATACCTGTTGTGTATGTACAGTGTGTACCTGCTGTGTGTATACCTCTTGTGTACCTGCTGTGTATGTATACCATTTGTGTATGTACAGTGTGTACCTGCTGTGTGTATACCTGTTGTGTATGTACAGTGTGTACCTGTTGTGTATACTTGTTGTCTATATACAGTGTGTACCTGTTGTATGTATACCTATTGTGTATGTACAGTGTGTACCTGCTGTGTGTATACTTGTGTATATACAGTGTGTACCTGTTGTAAGTATACCTGTTGTATGTATACCTGTTGTGTATGTACAGTGTGTACCTGTTGTATGTATACCTGTTGTGTATGTACAGTGTATACCTGTTGTATGTATTCCTGTTGTGTATGTACAGTGTGTACCTGCAGTGTGTATACTAGTTGTGTATATACAGTGTGTACCTGTTGTATGTATACCTATTGTGTATGTACAGTGTGTACCTGCTGTGTGTATACCTGTTGTATGTATACCTGTTGTGTATGTACAGTGTGTACCTGCTGTGTGTATACCTCTTGTGTATGTACAGTGTGTACCTGCTGTGTGTATACCTGTTGTATGTATACCTGTTGTGTATGTACAGTGTGTACCTGTTGTATGTATACCTATTGTGTATGTACAGTGTGTACCTGCTGTGTGTATACCTGTTGTATGTATACCTGTTGTGTATGTACAGTGTGTACCTGTTGTATGTATACCTATTGTGTATGTACAGTGTGTACCTGCTGTGTGTATACCTGTTGTATGTATACCTGTTGTGTATGTACAGTGTGTACCTGCTGTGTGTATACCTCTTGTGTATGTACAGTGTGTACCTGCTGTGTGTATACCTCTTGTGTATGTACAGTGTGTACCTGTTGTGTATGTACAGTGTGTACCTGTTGTGTATGTACAGTGTGTACCTGTTGTATGTATACCTATTGTGTATGTACAGTGTGTACCTGCTGTGTGTATACCTGTTGTATGTATACCTGTTGTGTATGTACAGTGTGTACCTGCTGTGTGTATACCTCTTGTGTATGTACAGTGTACCTGCTGTGTGTATACCTCTTGTGTATGTACAGTGTGTACCTGTTGTGTATGTACAGTGTGTACCTGTTGTGTATGTACAGTGTGTACCTGTTGTATGTATACCTATTGTGTATGTACAGTGTGTACCTGCTGTGTGTATACCTGTTGTATGTATACCTGTTGTGTATGTACAGTGTGTACCTGCTGTGTGTATACCTCTTGTGTATGTACAGTGTGTACCTGCTGTGTGTATACCTCTTGTGTATGTACAGTGTGTACCTGTTGTGTATGTACAGTGTGTACCTGTTGTGTATGTACAGTGTGTACCTGCTGTGTGTGTACCTGTTGTGTATGTACAGTGTGTACCTGTTGTGTATGTACAGTGTGTACCTGCTGTGTGTATACCTGTTGTGTATGTACAGTGTGTACCTGCTGTGTGTGTGCCTGTTGTGTATGTACAGTGTGTACCTGTTGTGTATGTACAGTGTGTACCTGCTGTATGTATACCTGTTGTGTATGTACAGTGTGTACCTGCTGTGTGTGTACCTGTTGTGTATGTACAGTGTGTACCTGTTGTGTATGTACAGTGTGTACCTGCTGTGTGTATACCTGTTGTGTATGTACTGTGTGTACCTGCTGTGTGTATACCTGTTGTGTGTATGTACAGTGTGTACCTGCTGTGTGTATACCTCTTGTGTATGTACAGTGTGTACCTGCTGTGTGTATACCTCTTGTGTATGTACAGTGTGTACCTGTTGTGTATGTACAGTGTGTACCTGTTGTGTATGTACAGTGTGTACCTGTTGTGTATGTACAGTGTGTACCTGTTGTGTATGTACAGTGTGTACCTGTTGTGTATGTACAGTGTGTACCTGCTGTGTGTGTACCTGTTGTGTATGTACAGTGTGTACCTGTTGTGTATGTACTGTGTGTACCTGCTGTGTGTATACCTGTTGTGTGTATGTACAGTGTGTACCTGTTGTGTATGTACAGTGTGTACCTGCTGTGTGTATACCTGTTGTGTATGTACTGTGTGTACCTGCTGTGTGTATACCTGTTGTGTGTATGTACTGTGTGTACCTGCTGTGTGTATACCTGTTGTGTGTATGTACTGTGTGTACCTGCTGTGTGTATACCTGTTGTGTATGTACAGTGTGTACCTGTTGTGTATGTACAGTGTGTACCTGTTGTGTATGTACAGTGTGTACCTGTTGTGTATATGTACAGTGTGTACCTGTTGTGTGTATACCTGTTGTGTGTATGTACTGTGTGTACCTGCTGTGTGTATACCTGTTGTGTATGTACAGTGTGTACCTGTTGTGTATGTACAGTGTGTACCTGTTGTGTATGTACAGTGTGTACCTGTTGTGTATGTACAGTGTGTACCTGTTGTGTATGTACAGTGTGTACCTGTTGTGTATGTACAGTGTATACCTGTTGTGTATATGTACAGTGTGTACCTGTTGTGTGTATACCCTGTGTATACTTTCTGTTTATAGTACGCATGCTGATTGGTGGGTGTGCTCGGTGTATATAGTGTGACTGATGTGAATACAGTGTGTACCTGTTGTGTGTATGTACAGTGTGTACCTGTTGTGTGTATGTACAGTGTGTACCTGTTGTGTGTATGTACAGTGTGTACCTGTTGTGTATGTACTGTGTGTACCTGCTGTGTGTATACTTGTTGTGTGTATGTACAGTGTGTACCTGTTGTGTGTATGTACAGTGTGTACCTGTTGTGTATATGTACAGTGTGTACCTGTTGTGTATATGTACAGTGTGTACCTGTTGTGTGTATGTACAGTGTGTACCTGTTGTGTATGTACAGTGTGTACCTGTTGTGTATATGTACAGTGTGTACCTGTTGTGTGTATTACAGTGTGTACCTGTTGTGTATATGTACAGTGTGTACCTGTTGTGTGTATGTTACAGTGTGTACCTGTTGTGTATATGTACAGTGTGTACCTGTTGTGTATATGTACAGTGTGTACCTGTTGTGTATATGTACAGTGTGTACCTGTTGTGTATATGTACAGTGTGTACCTGTTGTGTGTATGTACAGTGTGTACCTGTTGTGTATATGTACAGTGTGTACCTGTTGTGTATATGTACAGTGTGTACCTGTTGTGTGTATGTACAGTGTGTACCTGTTGTGTGTATGTACAGTGTGTACCTGTTGTGTATATGTACAGTGTGTACCTGTTGTGTATATGTACAGTGTGTACCTGTTGTGTGTATGTACAGTGTGTACCTGTTGTGTATATGTACAGTGTGTACCTGTTGTGTGTATGTACAGTGTGTACCTGTTGTGTATATGTACAGTGTGTACCTGTTGTGTATATGTACAGTGTGTACCTGTTGTGTGTATGTTACAGTGTGTACCTGTTGTGTATATGTACAGTGTGTACCTGTTGTGTGTATGTACAGTGTGTACCTGTTGTGTATATGTACAGTGTGTACCTGTTGTGTATATGTACAGTGTGTACCTGTTGTGTGTATGTACAGTGTGTACCTGTTGTGTATATGTACAGTGTGTACCTGTTGTGTATGTACTGTGTGTACCTGCTGTGTGTATACCTGTTGTGTGTATGTACAGTGTGTACCTGTTGTGTGTATGTACAGTGTGTACCTGTTGTGTGTATGTACAGTGTGTACCTGTTGTGTATATGTACAGTGTGTACCTGTTGTGTATATGTACAGTGTGTACCTGTTGTGTATATGTACAGTGTGTACCTGTTGTGTGTATGTACAGTGTGTACCTGTTGTGTATATGTACAGTGTGTACCTGTTGTGTGTATGTACAGTGTGTACCTGTTGTGTATATGTACAGTGTGTACCTGTTGTGTGTATGTACAGTGTGTACCTGTTGTGTATATGTACAGTGTGTACCTGTTGTGTGTGTACCTGTTGTGTATGTACAGTGTGTACCTGCTGTGTGTGTACCTGTTGTGTATGTACAGTGTGTACCTGCTGTGTGTGTACCTGTTGTGTATGTACAGTGTGTACCTGCTGTGTGTATACCTGTTGTGTGTATGTACAGTGTGTACCTGTTGTGTGTATGTACAGTGTGTACCTGTTGTGTATATGTACAGTGTGTACCTGTTGTGTGTATGTACAGTGTGTACCTGTTGTGTATATGTACAGTGTGTACCTGTTGTGTATATGTACAGTGTGTACCTGTTGTGTGTATGTACAGTGTGTACCTGTTGTGTATATGTACAGTGTGTACCTGTTGTGTATATGTACAGTGTGCACCTGTTGTGTGTATGTACAGTGTGTACCTGTTGTGTATATGTACAGTGTGTACCTGTTGTGTGTATGTACAGTGTGTACCTGTTGTGTATATGTACAGTGTGTACCTGTTGTGTATATGTACAGTGTGTACCTGTTGTGTATATGTACAGTGTGTACCTGTTGTGTGTATGTACAGTGTGTACCTGTTGTGTGTATGTACAGTGTGTACCTGTTGTGTATATGTACAGTGTGTACCTGTTGTGTATATGTACAGTGTGTACCTGTTGTGTATATGTACAGTGTGTACCTGTTGTGTGTATGTACAGTGTGTACCTGTTGTGTATATGTACAGTGTGTACCTGTTGTGTATATGTACAGTGTGTACCTGTTGTGTATATGTACAGTGTGTACCTGTTGTGTATATGTACAGTGTGTACCTGTTGTGTATATGTACAGTGTGTACCTGTTGTGTGTATGTACAGTGTGTACCTGTTGTGTGTATGTACAGTGTGTACCTGTTGTGTGTATGTACAGTGTGTACCTGTTGTGTATATGTACAGTGTGTACCTGTTGTGTGTATACCTGTTGTGTGTATGTACAGTGTGTACCTGTTGTGTGTATGTACAGTGTGTACCTGTTGTGTATATGTACAGTGTGTACCTGTTGTGTATATGTACAGTGTGTACCTGTTGTGTGTATGTACAGTGTGTACCTGTTGTGTGTATGTACAGTGTGTACCTGTTGTGTATATGTACAGTGTGTACCTGTTGTGTGTATGTACAGTGTGTACCTGTTGTGTGTATGTACAGTGTGTACCTGCTGTGTGTATACCTGTTGTGTGTATGTACAGTGTGTACCTGTTGTGTATATGTACAGTGTGTACCTGTTGTGTGTATGTACAGTGTGTACCTGTTGTGTATATGTACAGTGTGTACCTGTTGTGTGTATGTACAGTGTGTACCTGTTGTGTGTATGTACAGTGTGTACCTGTTGTGTGTATGTACAGTGTGTACCTGCTGTGTGTATACCTGTTGTGTGTATGTACAGTGTGTACCTGTTGTGTATATGTACAGTGTGTACCTGTTGTGTGTATGTACAGTGTGTACCTGTTGTGTGTATGTACAGTGTGTACCTGTTGTGTGTATGTACAGTGTGTACCTGCTGTGTGTATGTACAGTGTGTACCTGCTGTGTGTATGTACAGTGTGTACCTGTTGTGTGTATGTACAGTGTGTACCTGTTGTGTATATGTACAGTGTGTACCTGCTGTGTGTATGTACAGTGTGTACCTGTTGTGTATATGTACAGTGTGTACCTGCTGTGTGTATGTACAGTGTGTACCTGTTGTGTGTATGTACAGTGTGTACCTGTTGTGTGTATGTACAGTGTGTACCTGTTGTGTGTATGTACAGTGTGTACCTGCTGTGTGTATACCTGTTGTGTGTATGTACAGTGTGTACCTGTTGTGTGTATGTACAGTGTGTACCTGTTGTGTGTATGTACAGTGTGTACCTGCTGTGTGTATACCTGTTGTGTGTATGTACAGTGTGTACCTGTTGTGTATGTACAGTGTATACCTGTTGTGTGTATGTACAGTGTGTACCTGCTGTGTGTATACCTGTTGTGTGTATGTACAGTGTGTACCTGCTGTGTGTATACCTGTTGTGTGTATGTACAGTGTGTACCTGTTGTGTATGTACAGTGTATACCTGTTGTGTGTATGTACAGTGTGTACCTGTTGTGTGTATGTACAGTGTGTACCTGTTGTGTGTATGTACAGTGTGTACCTGCTGTGTGTATACCTGTTGTGTGTATGTACAGTGTGTACCTGTTGTGTATATGTACAGTGTGTACCTGTTGTGTGTATGTACAGTGTGTACCTGTTGTGTATATGTACAGTGTGTACCTGTTGTGTGTATGTACAGTGTGTACCTGTTGTGTGTATGTACAGTGTGTACCTGTTGTGTGTATGTACAGTGTGTACCTGTTGTGTGTATGTACAGTGTGTACCTGCTGTGTGTATACCTGTTGTGTGTATGTACAGTGTGTACCTGTTGTGTATATGTACAGTGTGTACCTGTTGTGTGTATGTACAGTGTGTACCTGTTGTGTGTATGTACAGTGTGTACCTGTTGTGTGTATGTACAGTGTGTACCTGCTGTGTGTATGTACAGTGTGTACCTGTTGTGTGTATGTACAGTGTGTACCTGTTGTGTGTATGTACAGTGTGTACCTGTTGTGTGTATGTACAGTGTGTACCTGTTGTGTATATGTACAGTGTGTACCTGCTGTGTGTATGTACAGTGTGTACCTGTTGTGTGTATGTACAGTGTGTACCTGTTGTGTGTATGTACAGTGTGTACCTGCTGTGTGTATACCTGTTGTGTGTATGTACAGTGTGTACCTGTTGTGTGTATGTACAGTGTGTACCTGTTGTGTGTATGTACAGTGTGTACCTGCTGTGTGTATACCTGTTGTGTGTATGTACAGTGTGTACCTGTTGTGTGTATGTACAGTGTGTACCTGTTGTGTGTATGTACAGTGTGTACCTGTTGTGTGTATGTACAGTGTGTACCTGTTGTGTGTATGTACAGTGTGTACCTGTTGTGTGTATGTACAGTGTGTACCTGTTGTGTGTATGTACAGTGTGTACCTGTTGTGTGTATGTACAGTGTGTACCTGTTGTGTGTATGTACAGTGTGTACCTGTTGTGTATATGTACAGTGTGTACCTGTTGTGTGTATGTACAGTGTGTACCTGTTGTGTGTATACCCTGTGTATACTTTCTGTTTATAGTACGCATGCTGATTGGTGGGTGTGCTCGGTGTATATAGTGTGACTGATGTGAATACAGTGTTCATGTGTTCGGTGACTAGTCAATCCTCTGGTGTCTTTTCTGTTTCTAGGCAACACAGACATTTCTAGTGACGTCAGATCCGGCAGAGACTCAGAGACACCTGTGAAAGACTGTGGCTGGAGACTGTCAGACATCTGCTACAGGGTGAGGGGAGAGTCAGGTAGAGATGGCCGGGTGAGAAGGACACCTAGAGAGAGGCAGGTGCGGAGAGAGAGAGAGAGATGGAGTATACATCTAAACCATGAGGAGAGAGGGCTAGACAGATACAGACAGGTGAGTTAAAGACACAGGGAATACAAACACATAGTGATAGATACAGAGATAGAAACACAGACTGGGGATAGGAACACACATACAGATAGTGAGACATAGACAGACATGACAGAGGAACACACATAATGAGTGGTGGGGAGAGAAATGGGGGAGCCGTATGCGTGATGAGCGGCATGAGACCTACACATAATAAGAGACATGGGGGAGCCGTATGCATGATGAGCGGCATGAGACCTACACATAATAAGAGACATGGGGGAGCCGTATGCATGATGAGCGGCATGAGACCTACACATAATAAGAGACATGGGGGAGCCGTATGCATGATGAGCGGCATGAGACCTATACATAATAAGAAAATGACACATAGCTGCTAAAGGAGAAAGAGACAGAAAAGGCAGCATATAGAAATAGACAGGGGATATAGAGTCAGTATAGAGTGAGCGATACCTATTTCTGAGTCGGACAAATAAATAAAAAGATATCTATAAATAAGAAAGGTGTGCGGAGGGAGATATACACAAGTGGGTGCAGAGGGAGATATACACAAGTGGGTGCGGAGGGAGATATACACAAGTGGGTGCAGAGGGAGATATACACAAGTGGGTGCAGAGGGAGATATACACAAGTGGGTGCAGAGGTAGATATACACAAGTGGGTGCGGAGGGAGATATACACAAGTGGGTGCGGAGGGAGATATACACAAGTGGGTGAGGAGGTAGATATACACAAGTGGGTGCAGAGGGAGATATACACAAGTGGGTGCGGAGGGAGATATACACAAGTGGGTGCGGAGGGAGATATACACAAGTGGGTGCGGAGGGAGATATACACAAGTGGGTGCGGAGGGAGATATACACAAGTGGGTGCAGAGGAAGATATACACAAGTGGGTGCGGAAGGAGATATACACAAGTTGATGCAGAGGGAGATATACACAAGTGGGTGCGGAGGGAGATATACACAAGTGGGTGCAGAGGGAGATATACACAAGTGGGTGCGGAGGGAGATATACACAAGTGGGTGCTGAGGGAGATATACACAAGTGGGTGCAGAGGGAGATATACACAAGTGGGTGCGGAAGGAGATCTACACAAGTGGGTGCGGAGGGAGATCTACACAAGTGGGTGAAGAGGTAGATATACACAAGTGGGTGCGGAGGGAGATCTACACAAGTGGGTGCGGAGGGAGATCTACACAAGTGGGTGAAGAGGTAGATATACACAAGTGGGTGCGGAGGGAGATCTACACAAGTGGGTGAAGAGGTAGATATACACAAGTGGGTGCGGAGGGAGATCTACACAAGTGGGTGAAGAGGTAGATATACACAAGTGGGTGCAGATGGAGATATACACAAGTGGGTGCGGAAGGAGATCTACACAAGTGGGTGCGGAGGGAGATCTACACAAGTGGGTGAAGAGGTAGATATACACAAGTGGGTGCGGAGGGAGATCTACACAAGTGGGTGAAGAGGTAGATATACACAAGTGGGTGCGGAGGGAGATCTACACAAGTGGGTGAAGAGGTAGATATACACAAGTGGGTGCGGAGGGAGATATACACAAGTGGGTGCGGAGGGAGATCTACACAAGTGGGTGAAGAGGTAGATATACACAAGTGGGTGCGGAGGGAGATATACACAAGTGGGTGCGGAAGGAGATATACACAAGTGGGTGCGGAGGGAGATCTACACAAGTGGGTGCGGAGGGAGATCTACACAAGTGGGTGCGGAGGGAGATATACACAAGTGGGTGCGGAAGGAGATCTACACAAGTGGGTGCGGAGGGAGATCTACACAAGTGGGTGCGGAGGGAGATATACACAAGTGGGTGCGGAGGGAGATATACACAAGTGGGTGCTGAGGGAGATATACACAAGTGGGTGCGGAGGGAGATCTACACAAGTGGGTGCGGAGGGAGATCTACACAAGTGGGTGCGGAGGGAGATCTACACAAGTGGGTGCGGAGGGAGATATACACAAGTGGGTGCGGAGGGAGATATACACAAGTGGGTGCGGAGGGAGATATACACAAGTGGGTGCGGAGGGAGATATACACAAGTGGGTGCGGAGGGAGATATACACAAGTGGGTGCGGAGGGAGATATACACAAGTGGGTGCGGAGGGAGATATACACAAGTGGGTGCGGAGGGAGATATACACAAGTGGGTGCGGAGGGAGATATACACAAGTGGGTGCTGAGGGAGATATACACAAGTGGGTGCGGAGGGAGATATACACAAGTGGGTGCGGAGGGAGATATACACAAGTGGGTGCGGAGGGAGATATACACAAGTGGGTGCGGAGGGAGATATACACAAGTGGGTGCGGAGGGAGATATACACAAGTGGGTGAGGAGGGAGATATACACAAGTGGGTGCTGAGGGAGATATACACAAGTGGGTGCGGAGGGAGATATACACAAGTGGGTGCGGAGTGAGATATACACAAGTGGGTGCGGAGGGAGATATACACAAGTGGGTGCGGAAGGAGATATACACAAGTGGGTGCGGAGGGAGATCTACACAAGTGGGTGCGGAGGGAGATCTACACAAGTGGGTGCGGAGGGAGATCTACACAAGTGGGTGCGGAGGGAGATATACACAAGTGGGTGCGGAAGGAGATCTACACAAGTGGGTGCGGAGGGAGATCTACACAAGTGGGTGCGGAGGGAGATATACACAAGTGGGTGCGGAGGGAGATATACACAAGTGGGTGCTGAGGGAGATATACACAAGTGGGTGCGGAGGGAGATCTACACAAGTGGGTGCGGAGGGAGATATACAAGTGGGTGCGGAGGGAGATCTACACAAGTGGGTGCGGAGGGAGATATACACAAGTGGGTGCGGAGGGAGATATACACAAGTGGGTGCGGAGGGAGATATACACAAGTGGGTGCGGAGGGAGATATACACAAGTGGGTGCTGAGGGAGATATACACAAGTGGGTGCGGAGGGAGATATACACAAGTGGGTGCGGAGGGAGATATACACAAGTGGGTGCGGAGGGAGATATACACAAGTGGGTGCGGAGGTAGATATACACAAGTGGGTGCGGAGGGAGATATACACAAGTGGGTGAGGAGGGAGATATACACAAGTGGGTGCTGAGGGAGATATACACAAGTGGGTGCGGAGGGAGATATACACAAGTGGGTGAGGAGGGAGATATACACAAGTGGGTGCTGAGGGAGATATACACAAGTGGGTGCGGAGGGAGATATACACAAGTGGGTGCGGAGTGAGATATACACAAGTGGGTGCGGAGGGAGATATACACAAGTGGGTGCGGAGGGAGATATACACAAGTGGGTGCGGAGTGAGATATACACAAGTGGGTGCGGAGGGAGATATACACAAGTGGGTGAGGAGGTAGATATACACAAGTGGGTGCGGAGGGAGATATACACAAGTAGGTGCGGAGGGAGATATACACAAGTAGGTGCGGAGGGAGATATACACAAGTGGGTGCAAGAGAGGCATCTGGAGTTGATTGAATAGGCTTTGGATAGTAGAAGAGATAGCTGTAAAGAGATACAGCATGTGTAAGAGGATGAGGGACAGCAGAAGCTGAAATAAACACAGCGGATCACCTTGAGGAAAGGGGGAGGGTTCATAGTGACACAGGAGGAGAGAGACCAAGAACAGTAAGAGGCTGGAGAGAGGATGAGGGGCTCTGTAAAAGAGCTGTAGAGGAAAGACACTACACAAGTGGTAAAGATAGCTTGAGATGTGCTATAGCGCGACAATGAGAGAGGGAGGAAGCTATGTGGAGGTAGAAAAGACAAGGAAAAAAGTGCTTGAGGCACAAGAAGACAGAGGATATAGCTGGAAGAAAGAATAGAAAACTTTAGAGATTTTTAGATTAAATTTATTTCCAGAAACTCAGAGACAATACACAATAATGAAAACAAAGAGATATTGGAAAAAAATATTAGACGAAGTCCTGTATGAAAGAGTGTAAGAATGAGAGCCAACTGTTAACGATTGTGTGCTATATAGAGAGAAATAGCATATCTAGATACCAATTCACTTTTTTTCTCTCTTTAGGACAAACTGTTGGGAGTATATTATATACAAGGTTTGGGATGTGGGACCACTTCACCTTTATGCTCATTGAAGTGGCCACTCAGAACATTTCTTGACACCTCCCAAGTGTCTGGGCCATGAATTCTGAGTCAGGTTTCCTGCAACATTCTCCAGTGGGATCTCTACTTTACTCTCTAGGAGGCTCTCCTCATTCATCCCTTGGGGGCTCCATTCATTCCTCACCCTCTGGCTCAATCAGCTCGGGCGATATTGGACGTGTCCTGTCTTCGAATGTTCAGCGACTGCATGGAGCATTAAACCGGTTACTAAGTGACCACGAAAGAGAACAGCTTCTTCACTGTCTGCGCCTCTACCACTCTCGCAGGAATGTGTGTGATCTTGTGAGGACCCTGCGTCTCATACTTCGACCCCAACACCAGAGGCTTCTCTTCCCCATGCTACGTCTGGTTATCCCCCGTTCTGATCAATTGCTATTTGATCAGTACACATCTGAGGGGCTTTATCTAAAGGATTTGTCTTCAGAACCATCTGGTTACATTGCTGCTCTGTCTGAGGAAAGTTCACGATTTAGCACCCCAATACCACATACAGCTTCAACCTTCAGCACCCCACTACTGGGGGCAGCTACTCCTTTCAGCACCATACTCTCTGGGACAGCTCCCTTATTCAGTAGTTCAGTGTCAGGGACAGCTCCCACGTTCAGCTCTTCTGTACCTGGAACAGTTTCTTCCTTCAGTGCTACAGTACCAGTAACAGCTCCTGCCTTTAGCTCTCAAACACATGGAACATCATTAGGCTCTTTAGAGTCATACTCAGGAGTACAACCAGGGATCAGCAACCCTTCACCCAAAGCTAACACTACTGACGTACGTCAGGTAACCCTTAAAAGAAACAAGGGCCAGGAGGGTCTTGGGTTCAGCATCCGAGGAGGTGTGGAGCATGGCATAGGCATATATGTGTCCCTGGTGGAACCTGGTTCTCTAGCAGAAGCAGAAGGACTGAGAGTCGGGGATCAGATCCTGAAAGCCAATGGCCGATCTCTAGACAAAGTGAGCCACGGTGAAGCAGTAAAGGTGAGTGTGGACTGGCTTGGATAGGCCAGTTGTTTCTGTGGTTTTTTTGGGGGTTAACGGAATTAAACAGTATTACAAGTCTGTTCTGAGAATCAGTCACCCTGTTGGTTAAAGAAACCTTCCGGTTAAAATGTAAATGCACACAGATCAATTACATCTTTGAGTAGAAACATATTTACAATATACATGAATTAGCAACATGCTTCTAGTAAAAGTTATCTCTGCACGTGCATGTAAAGGCTGACTGGATATTCTCAGTGTACCAGCATGTTATGTACTGCAGCTGCTCAGAGCGCCAGTGGGACTTGTACCATGTCAGAAATGAACAAATTGAGTCATTACCAGATGTTAAAAGAACCTTTAGGCTCTCTGCGCAAGTGCTGTGTTTAAAATGCTGGTGCACTGTGCATACTTAATTACACGTTTTTTCTTTTATTAGAAGCAATTTTGCTAACACGTGTATATTGCAAAAATGCTTCTATTTCAAACTGAAATGCGTCCATGTGGATTCCAATGTTGGCTGTAATGCCCCTTTAAGTCCTTTATTTTGGGTTTCATGCCCCTTTAAATCTACTACCTCTCAATACAAAGTTATGATCCCTTATTCTAGTATTGCTCTTCTATTTTAAAAATGCATTAATCCTTAGCTTTATTAAATCCCATTATATACGTGAAGGATTCTTTCCTATAACCACTCTCTCTACTTTTCTTACATATTTAGACCATGTACATATTTAGTAGCCTTCTTTGTCTCTAGTTTATAAGACGTGCACAGACAAAAAATAGTTTGTTTTATTTTGTGCAATATTTGTTAATGGGTTGTTTAGATTTTGTCTGCTATTTCATATAGGAAACACCTTCAGAGAAGCAAAGTTTAAGTGGTAGGCTAGTGCTAGTGCAACAAGTCAGTAGCTGCAACAAATAAATGAGACTTTTTTTATGGGGTCAAGATTGACCAGGAACAAAATGTAAGCTTACATAACTATTGACTGACAGTGGAATCAATCAACATACAAGGGCCTTACTAAATCATTATTGAATAGTGTGAATTGGAACTTTCTAAGACTTTTTGCCTAAATAGTGTAAATCCTGAAGTTTTTGAAACCTTTCCCACCTTCAGAAAAGCCGTTCGGCTTTAATAATAACAGTTTTAACCTCATGAACTAATATTTTTTTCATGCATTCATTTATTGTTTTGTTTTTTCCTTAACGAGACATTAAAGGGACACTGAACCCAAATTTTTTCTTTCGTGATTCAGATTGAGCATGCAATTTTAAGCAACTTTCTAATTTACTCCTATTATCAGTTTTTCTTCATTTTCTTGCTATCTATATTTGAAAAAGAAGGCATCTAAGCGTCTTTTTTTTATTCAGAACTCTGGACAGCACTTTTTTATTGGTGGATAAATTTATCCACCAATCAGCAAGAACAACCCAGGTTGTTCACCAAAAATGGGCCGGAATCTAAACTTACATTCTTGCATTTCAAAAAAAGATACCAAGAAAACTAAGACAATTTGATAATATGAGTAAATTAGAAAGTTGCTTAAAATTGCATGCTCTATCTGAATCATGAAAGAAAAAAATTGGGCTCATTGTCCCTTTAAACACTTAACAAATGCTAGATATAATGATGCATCCAAAGAAAAGATTAGTCTGAGAATAACACATAGATGTATTTTATAAAGTTTAATTAACTGTTTAAATAGTGACAAAATAAGTGTAAAGTTGTAGTGTTTATAAAACAATGGGAGCTGCCATGTTGTAACCTAGGTTGCCTTCTCTGCTGTGGCCAATTAGAGACAGTTTTAAATAAGTTACTAGAGTGTGCAGCCAATGGCTGTGTGGAATTACCACACACAATTTTATATTATTATTTCAAAGTGTTTAGTGTCCCTTTAAAGGACCGTTTATCATTTTCTGACGAATGCATCAAATATGGAAACATTTTACATTTTTTTTATATTTGTCCAGAAACAAATGCTCATTTTTATTATTTGTATTCTTCTGGAAATATCATCTCTAGAATTGCATACAATATAAAAATAAATACTAACAAGGGATGTATAAAGTAGCACAAGAATCTCACTTTTTCTACTGCTAATACCTCTTCCTATACAACCAAATAGCTGCATTGTTTACCAAATTTCAAATAAGCTAAAATAATAATTTCTGAGTCGCTAACCACTTATAATAACCCTCAATAAACGGCCATTCAGTTTAGCATTAATCTTTGGGGTTTATGCATTCTAAATGCATCACTTTGCACTCTGTAGTGTTAGATTTGACTCAGTAATTGTATGATCAGGTAGGTCTGGGCACATCTAGCGTACTTTTTGTATAGCTGTGAAGCATCTGCAGATTTCCGAGCACATGGACGTGTAGGTCTCATTTTGTGTCCCAATCTAAAACACAAGATGATAATACTTTGTACTAAACGTGTGAGATCCTAGTAACTAGGGAAATGCCCCCCGGCGATAGCATAACAGACGTTCTAATCTCTCAGGCTTACAGCCCCCCGCTAGCAGACAGGCTTATGTACAGAGCTAGTCTATGGGAATAAGGATTACATGAGAGAGGCTCAGATGTTCACATGCTTTAAATCCCACTCATGTAGTGGCAACGTCTCTACCAAACCAGGGAGGAAGTTTATCACATGTAGGATTGAGACTACTCAGTCTGTGAAAGGGATTGCGTACTAAATAAAATATCTTTAGTGTGGTCCCAATGACCCATTTAACTTGCTGTAGTGTACTAAATTGGTCACTAGGGACTCCTTTAACTTTATTTTGTCATTTGAAATAGTTGATTTTGCCTGTTGAAATTATAAATACTTTTATAGAAAAGCTATGTAAACCAGAATCACCAGCAGCCCAGTGAGGGTGGTAATGACAGATATTAAGATGTTACTTTTCAATTACTTTAAGTATCAGCCTGAGTGTATAGACAAACAGATAAGATAAGGAGGCATGTGTGTATAGATAAATAAATAGATAAGGATGTCTGCTCTTTCTGCAAGCCCAGCCCATCTAAATTAGTTCAATGAGCCCCAACCCCCCCCACAACAAACATATTTAATGCACAAAAATAAACATAAATGATGAATCTCCCTGTATTGTATACTCTACTGCTGGTATAACAAGTAATTGGAAACCTGTCACTTTAATTTACGCTTCAAGCACTCATTTTTTAGTAACTTTTAGCTTCCTCTAGTTACTTTCGTAGCTCTAAGCATCACCCTAGCTACTGTATATTTAACCTAAACATCCATCAATCACTCTTCTAGCAGGGTGCTAGGTTTACGAGTAATTTGCAGAAGCACTTAATTAAAGAAAGGGTGGTGTCTCTGTATAAGACGCACAGCTCTCTGTCCCTGTCTGAGCAGACTGAGAGAGCTGTGTGTTATACAGAGATAGGTGCAGACTGTGAGAGCTGTGTGTGTTATACAGAGATAGGTGCAGACTGAGAGAGCTGTGTGTGTTATAAAGAGATAGATGCAGACTGTAAGAGGTGTATGTGTTATACAGAGATAGGTGCAGACTGTAAGAGCTGTGTGTGTTATACAGAGATAGGTGCAGACTGTGAGAGGTGTATGTGTTATACAGAGATAGGTGCAGACTGTGAGAGCTGTGTGTGTTATACAGAGATAGGTGCAGACTGAGAGAGCTGTGTGTGTTATAAAGAGATAGATGCAGACTGTAAGAGGTGTATGTGTTATACAGAGATAGGTGCAGACTGTAAGAGCTGTGTGTGTTATACAGAGATAGGTGCAGACTGTAAGAGGTGTATGTGTTATACAGAGATAGGTGCAGACTGAGAGAGCTGTGAGTCTTATACAGAGATAGGTGCAGACTGTGAGAGGTGTATGTGTTATACAGAGATAGGTGCAGACTGAGAGAGCTGTGAGTCTTATACAGAGATAGGTGCAGACTGTGAGAGGTGTATGTGTTATACAGAGATAGGTGCAGACTGTGAGAGGTGTATGTGTTATACAGAGATAGGTGCAGACTGAGAGAGCTGTGTGTCTTATACAGAGATAGGTGCAGACTGAGAGAGCTGTGTGTGTTATAAAGAGATAGATGCAGACTGTAAGAGGTGTATGTGTTATACAGAGATAGGTGCAGACTGTAAGAGCTGTGAGTCTTATACAGAGATAGGTGCAGACTGTGAGAGGTGTATGTGTTATACAGAGATAGGTGCAGACTGTGAGAGGTGTATGTGTTATACAGAGATAGGTGCAGACTGAGAGAGCTGTGTGTCTTATACAGAGATAGGTGCAGACTGTGAGAGGTGTGTGTCTTATACAGAGATAGATGCAGACTGTGAGAGGTGTATGTGTTATACAGAGATAGATGCAGACTGTGAGAGGTGTATGTGTCTTATACAGAGATAGATGCGGACTGTGAGAGGTGTATGTGTTATACAGAGATAGATGCAGACTGTGAGAGGTGTATGTGTTATACAGAGATAGGTGCAGACTGTGAGAGGTGTATGTGTTATACAGAGATAGGTGCAGACTGTGAGAGGTGTGTGTCTTATACAGAGATAGATGCAGACTGTGAGAGGTGTATGTGTTATACAGGGATAGGTGCAGACTGTGAGAGGTGTATGTGTTATACAGAGATAGATGCAGACTGTGAGAGGTGTATGTCTTATACAGAGATAGGTGCAGACTGTGAGAGGTGTATGTGTTATACAGAGATAGGTGCAGACTGTGAGAGGTGTATGTCTTATACAGAGATAGGTGCAGACTGTGAGAGGTGTATGTGTTATACAGAGATAGATGCAGACTGTGAGAGGTGTATGTGTTATACAGAGATAGATGCAGACTGTGAGAGGTGTATGTGTTATACAGAGATAGATGCAGACTGTGAGAGGTGTATGTGTTATACAGAGATAGATGCAGACTGTGAGAGGTGTATGTGTTATACAGAGATAGGTGCAGACTGTGAGAGGTGTATGTGTTATACAGAGATAGATGCAGACTGTGAGAGGTGTATGTGTTATACAGAGATAGATGCAGACTGTGAGAGGTGTATGTGTTATACAGAGATAGATGCAGACTGTGAGAGGTGTATGTGTTATACAGAGATAGATGCAGACTGTGAGAGGTGTATGTGTTATACAGAGATAGATGCAGACTGTGAGAGGTGTATGTGTTATACAGAGATAGGTGCAGACTGAGAGGTGTATGTGTTATACAGAGATAGATGCAGACTGTGAGAGGTGTATGTGTTATACAGAGATAGATGCAGACTGTGAGAGGTGTATGTGTTATACAGAGATAGATGCAGACTGTGAGAGGTGTATGTGTTATACAGAGATAGGTGCAGACTGAGAGAGTTGTGTGTCTTATACAGAGATAGATGCAGACTGTGAGAGGTGTATGTGTTATACAGAGATAGGTGCAGACTGTGAGAGCTGTGTGCCTTATACAGAGATAGATGCAGACTGTGAGGGGTGTGTGTCTTATACAGAGATATATGCAGACTGAGAGAGCTGTGAGTCTTATACAGAGATAGGTGCAGACTGTGAGAGGTGTATGTGTTATACAGAGATAGTTGCAGACTGTGAGAGGTGTATGTCTTATACAGAGATAGGTGCAGACTGAGAGAGGTGTATGTGTTATACAGAGATAGTTGCAGACTGTGAGAGGTGTGTGTCTTATACAGAGATAGGTGCAGACTGTGAGAGCTGTGTGTCTTATACAGAGATAGATGCAGACTGTGAGAGGTGTATGTGTTATACAGAGATAGATGCAGACTGTGAGAGCTGTGTGCCTTATACAGAGATAGGTACAGACTGTGAGAGGTGTGTGTCTTATACAGAGATAGGTGCAGACTGTGAGAGCTGTGAGTCTTATACAGAGATAGGTGCAGACTGTGAGAGCTGTGAGTCTTATACAGAGATAGGTTCAGACTGAGAGAGGTGTATGTGTTATACAGAGATAGTTGCAGACTGTGAGAGCTGTATGTCTTATACAGAGATAGGTGCAGACTGTGAGAGCTCATCTAGCAGGGTGCTAGGTTTACGAGTAATTTGCAGAAGCACTTAATTAAAGAAAGGGTGGTGTCTCTGTATAAGACGCACAGCTCTCTCTCCCTGTCTGAGCAGACTGAGAGAGCTGTGTGTGTTATAAAGAGATAGATGCAGACTGTAAGAGGTGTATGTGTTATACAGAGATAGGTGCAGACTGTGAGAGGTGTATGTGTTATACAGAGATAGATGCAGACTGTAAGAGGTGTATGTGTTATACAGAGATAGGTGCAGACTGTGAGAGGTGTATGTGTTATACAGAGATAGGTGCAGACTGTGAGAGGTGTATGTGTTATACAGAGATAAGTGCAGACTGAGAGAGCTGTGTGTCTTATACAGAGATAGGTGCAGACTGTGAGAGGTGTATGTGTTATACAGAGATGGATGCAGACTGTGAGAGGTGTATGTGTTATACAGAGATAGATGCAGACTGTGAGAGGTGTGTGTCTTATACAGAGATAGATGCAGACTGTGAGAGGTGTATGTGTTATACAGAGATAGATGCAGACTGTGAGAGGTGTATGTGTTATACAGGGATAGGTGCAGACTGTGAGAGGTGTGTGTCTTATACAGAGATAGATGCAGACTGTGAGAGGTGTATGTGTTATACAGAGATAGATGCAGACTGTGAGAGGTGTATGTGTTATACAGAGATAGATGCAGACTGTGAGAGGTGTATGTGTTATACAGAGATAGATGCAGACTGTGAGAGGTGTATGTGTTATACAGAGATAGGTGCAGACTGAGAGGTGTATGTGTTATACAGAGATAGATGCAGACTGTGAGAGGTGTATGTGTTATACAGAGATAGTTGCAGACTGTGAGAGGTGTATGTCTTATACAGAGATAGATGCAGACTGTGAGAGGTGTATGTGTTATACAGAGATAGGTGCAGACTGTAAGAGCTGTGTGTCTTATACAGAGATAGGTGCAGACTGAGAGAGGTGTATGTGTTATACCGAGATAGGTGCAGACTGAGAGAGCTGTGTGTCTTATACAGAGATAGATGCAGACTGTGAGAGGTGTATGTGTTATACAGAGATAGGTGCAGACTGTAAGAGCTGTGTGCCTTATACAGAGATAGATGCAGACTGTGAGAGGTGTATGTGTTATACAGAGATAGGTGCAGACTGTAAGAGCTGTGTGTCTTATACAGAGATATATGCAGACTGAGAGAGCTGTGAGTCTTATACAGAGATAGGTGCAGACTGTGAGAGGTGTATTTCTTATACAGAGATAGGTGCAGACTGAGAGAGGTGTATGTGTTATACAGAGATAGTTGCAGACTGTGAGAGGTGTGTGTCTTATACAGAGATAGGTGCAGACTGTGAGAGCTGTGTGCCTTATACAGAGATAGGTGCAGACTGTAAGATGTGTATGTGTTATACAGAGATAGGTGCAGACTGTGAGAGGTGTATGTGTTATACAGAGATAGGTGCAGACTGTGAGAGGTGTATGTCTTATACAGAGATAGATGCAGACTGTGAGAGGTGTATGCTTTATACAGAGATAGATGCAGATTGTGAGAGCTGTGTGCCTTATACAGAGATAGATGCAGACTGTGAGAAGTGTATGTCTTATACAGAGATATATGCAGACTGTGAGAGCGGTGAGTCTTATACAGAGATAGGTGCAGACTGAGAGAGCTGTGAGTCTTATACAGAGATAGGTGCAGACTGTGAGAGCTGTGAGTCTTATACAGAGATAGGTTCAGACTGAGAGAGGTGTATGTGTTATACAGAGATAGTTGCAGACTGTGAGAGCTGTGTGTCTTATACAGAGATAGGTGCAGACTGTGAGAGCTCATCTAGCAGGGTGCTAGGTTTAGGAGTAATTTGCAGAAGCACTTAATTAAAGAAAGGGTGGTGTCTCTGTATAAGACGCACAGCTCTCTCTCCCTGTCTGAGCAGACTGAGAGAGCTGTGTGTGTTATAAAGAGATAGTTGCAGACTGTGAGAGGTGTATGTCTTATACAGAGATAGGTGCAGACTGCGAGAGGTGTATGTCTTATACAGAGATAGGTGCAGACTGTGAGAGGTGTGTGTCTTATACAGAGATAGGTGCAGACTGTGAGAGCTGTGAGTCTTATACAGAGATAGTTGCAGACTGTGAGAGCTGTGTGTCTTATACAGAGATAGGTGCAGACTGTGAGAGCTGTGAGTCTTATACAGAGATAGGTGCAGACTGTGAGAGCTGTGAGTCTTATACACAGATAGGTGCAGACTGAGAGAGCTGTGAGTCTTTTATACAGAGATAGGTGCAGACTGAGAGAGCTGTGTGTCTTATACAGAGATAGGTACAGACTGTGAGAGGTGTGTGTCTTATACAGAGATAGGTGCAGACTGTGAGAGCTGTGAGTCTTATACAGAGATAGGTGCAGACTGTGAGAGCTGTGAGTCTTATACACAGATAGGTGCAGACTGAGAGAGCTGTGAGTCTTATACAGAGATAGGTTCAGACTGTGAGAGGTGTATGTCTTATACAGAGATAGGTGCAAACTGTGAGAGGTGTGTGTCTTATACAGAGATAGGTGCAGACTGTGAGAGGTGTATGTCTTATACAGAGATAGGTGCAGACTGTGAGAGGTGTATGTCTTATACAGAGATAGGTGCAGACTGTGAGAGGTGTGTGTCTTATACAGAGATAGGTGCAGACTGTGAGAGGTGTATGTCTTATACAGAGATAGGTGCAGACTGTGAGAGCTGTGAGTCTTATACAGAGATAGGTGCAGACTGAGAGAGGTGTATGTCATACAGAGATAGGTGCAGACTGTGAGAGGTGTATGTCTTATACAGAGATAGGTCCAGACTGTGAGAGCTGTGAGTCTTATACAGAGATAGGTGCAGACTGAGAGGTGTATGTCTTATACAGAGATAGTTGCAGACTGTGAGAGCTGTGTGTCTTATACAGAGATAGGTCCAGACTGTGAGAGCTGTGAGTCTTATACAGAGATAGTTGCAGACTGTGAGAGCTGTGTGTCTTATACAGAGATAGGTCCAGACTGTGAGAGCTGTGCGTCTTATACAGAGATAGGTGCAGACTGTGAGAGGTGTGTCTTATACAGAGATAGGTGCAGACTGTGAGAGGTGTGTGTCTTATACAGACATAGGTGCAGACTGTGAGAGCTGTGTGTCTTATACAGAGATAGGTCCAGACTGTGAGGGGTGTGTGTCTTATACAGAGATAGTTGCAGACTGTGAGAGCTGTGTGTCTTATACAGAGATAGGTCCAGACTGTGAGAGCTGTGAGTCTTATACAGAGATAGGTGCAGACTGTGAGAGGTGTGAGTCTTATACACAGATAGGTGCAGACTGAGAGAGCTGTGAGTCTTATACAGAGATAGGTGCAGACTGTGAGAGGTGTATGTGTTATACAGAGATAGATGCAGACTGTGAGAGGTGTATGTCTTATACAGAGATAGGTGCAGATTGTGAGAGGTGTATGTCTTATACAGAGATAGGTACAGATTGTGAGAGGTGTATGTCTTATACAGAGATAGGTACAGATTGTGAGAGGTGTATGTCTTATACAGAGATAGGTACAGACTGTGAGAGGTGTGTGTCTTATACAGAGATAGGTGCAAACTGTGAGAGGTGTGAGTCTTATACAGAGATAGGTGCAGGCTGTCAGAGGTGTATGTCTTATACAGAGATAGGTGCAGACTGTGAGATGTATATGTCTTATACAGAGATAGGTGCAGACTGAGAGAGCTGTGAGTCTTATACAGAGATAGCTGCAGACTGAGAGAGCTGTGAGTCTTATACAGAGATAGGTGCAGACTGAGAGAGCTGTGAGTTTTATACAGAGAAAGGTGCAGACTGTGAGAGGTGTATTTCTTATACAGAGATAGGTACAGAGTGTGAGAAGTGTGAGTCTTATACAGAGATAGGTGCAGATTTTGAGAGGTGTATGTCTTATACAGAGATAGGTACAGACTGTGAGAGGTGTGTGTCTTATACAGAGATAGGTGCAGACTGTGAGAGGTGTGAGTCTTATACAGAGATAGGTGCAGGCTGTCAGAGGTGTATGTCTTATACAGAGATAGGTGCAGACTGTGAGATGTATATGTCTTATACAGAGATAGGTGCAGACTGAGAGAGCTGTGAGTCTTATACAGAGATAGCTGCAGACTGAGAGAGCTGTGAGTCTTATACAGAGATAGGTGCAGACTGAGAGAGCTGTGAGTCTTATACAGAGATAGCTGCAGACTGTGAGAAGTGTGTGTCTTATACAGAGATAGGTGCAGACTGTGAGAGGTGTGTGTCTTATACAGAGATAGGTTCAGACTGTGAGAGCTGTGTGTCTTTTACAGAGATAGGTTCAGACTGTGAGAGCTGTGTGTCTTATACAGAGATAGGTTCAGACTGTGAGAGCTGTGTGTCTTATACAGAGATAGGTTCAGACTGTGAGAGCTGTGTGTCTTATACAGAGATAGGTTCAGACTGTTAGAGCTGTGTGTCTTATACAGAGATAAGTGCAGACTGTGAGAGGTGTGAGTCTTATACAGAGATAGGTGCAGACTGTGAGAGGTGTGAGTCTTATACAGAGATAGGTGCAGACTGTGAGAGGTGTATGTCTTATACAGAGATAGGTGCAGACTGTGAGAGGTGTATGTCTTATACAGAGATAGGTGCGGACTGTGAGAGGTGTGAGTCTTATACAGAGATAGGTGCAGACTGTGAGAGGTGTGAGTCTTATACAGAGATAGGTGCGGACTGTGAGAGGTGTGAGTCTTATACAGAGATAGGTGCGGACTGTGAGAGGTGTGTCTTATACAGAGATAGGTGCAGACTGTGAGAGGTGTATGTCATACAGAGATAGGTGCAGACTGTGAGAGGTGTATGTCTTATACAGAGATAGATGCAGACTGTGAGAGGTGTGTGTCTTATACAGAGATAGATGCAGACTGTGAGAGGTGTGTGTCTTATACAGAGATATGTGCAGACTGTGAGAGGTGTATGTCATACAGAGATAGGTGCAGACTGAGAGAGGTGTATGTCTTATACAGAGATAGGTGCAGACTGTGAGAGGTGTATGTCTTATACAGAGATAGGTGCGGACTGTGAGAGGTGTGTCTTATACAGAGATAGGTGCAGACTGTGAGAGGTGTGTGTCTTATACAGAGATAGATGCAGACTGTGAGAGGTGTATGTCTTATACAGAGATAGGTGCAGACTGAGAGAGCTGTGAGTCTTATACAGAGATAGATGCAGACTGTAAGAGGTGTATGTCTTATACAGAGATAGATGCAGACTGTGAGAGGTGTATGTCTTATACAGAGATAGGTGCAGACTGAGAGAGCTGTGAGTCTTATACAGAGATAGGTGCAGACTGTGAGAGGTGTGAGTCTTATACAGAGATAGGTGCAGACTGTGAGAGGTGTATGTCTTATACAGAGATAGGTGCAGACTGTGAGAGGTGTATGTCATACAGAGATAGGTGCAGACTGAGCGAGCTGTGAGTCTTATACAGAGATAGGTGCAGACTGTGAGAGGTGTATGTGTTATACAGAGATAAGTGCAGACTGTGAGAGGTGTATGTCTTATACAGAGATAGGTGCAGACTGTGAGAGGTGTGTCTTATACAGAGATAGGTACAGACTGTGAGAGGTGTGAGTCTTATACAGAGATAGGTGCAGACTGTGAGAGGTGTATGTGTGGCAAACCTAGCCACTTCTGGACTATAACATAAGAAAGGTTGTCTATAGGCTGTATATTGTGCTATGTAGATGTGACAGACCCTTCTGTCAGCACTGAAAGAGTTAACTGTGTTCAGCTATTGTGCACTGTCATTAATGTTATTGATACACAGTCCATTGTTTAATCAACCTCAGAGAGCAGACCCTAGATGATAAGGAAAGACAAGTGTGTGTCTGTGTTTAAATTGTTATCAGCTTGAGCAAGGTATTCTATTGTATCATGTAAAAGGGCGTGTTCCCTCCATTCAATGTACAACATTCTTTCAACCCCCCTTCTGGGGGGGTCAGACCTGCATAAATACTGGGCATATGAGCCTTAATAAAAGTCATTCTGTTTAAACCTGAAAACTGGCTGGGTTGTGAACTGCTGATTCCCTATGCAGGACATTGTTCCCTGGTGTTAACCCTTGGTATCCGGTTGGTACCGTTACAATTGGTGGCAAGCGACGGAATGAACCTTATCGCCCAGAAGAGCAACTACACAAGCCAGTAACCTCAGGAAGAGGGGGATTACTACAATACTGACTAAGATGGAAGGAGTACCAGGGACCGAAGTGAATGGAGATGGATTATTCTAAGCTAAAGAGACAAACGTTAAAGGAACTGCTAGAAGCCAGGGGAAAGATAGGCAGCAGCAAACCCAAGGCTATATTAATTGCTGAGCTGATGGAGGGAGACAGAGCTCGCAGCGCTACGCCTCCAGCAGCCATGGAGGAGACCCTATACCAGAGGGAAATGAGGACCAGGCTGGAATTTTTACCCCAACCTGTACCACGGGATATGCTATCCGTGGTAATGGCAGATGTGCAGGAGTACGTGATGGCACACAGTCCGCGGAATGCATCCTCCCGAGCAGAATCCATTTTGGACGCACTCAGCAACCCAGTAAGACCTAAAATCCCATACCATGCATTTAAAATGTTTTGTGAGGAGAAGGATGAGATCGATGGGTATTTACAGGATTTTGAGAGACTGTGCGAGTTACATGATTTGGAGCAGTCCGTATGGGTGCCGGTGCTAGCAGGCAAGCTAGCCGGTAGGGCAGCGGAAGCGTATCGCGCTGTACCCAGGGAGGACAGCAAGGATTACGCTAAAGTGAAGAGAGCGATCTTGGAAAGATATGCCATTACCTCAGAGGCATACCGGCGCAAGTTTAGAGGCCTGCGCAAGCCAGAAAGAGATTCCCATGCAGAGTGGGCCCACAAGCTGGATCAAGCATCTCAGGGGTGGATACAGGCCAGCCAAGCTACCACCATGGAAGAATTGCGACAACTGATGCTGTTGGAGCAATTCTTTAACGGCTTGTCCCCAGAAGCCCAAGAATGGGTGAGAGATCGAAAACCCCTCACCTTAACCGAAGCAGCCAGATTAGCAGACCAGCATTTTGATGCCAGGAGGCACCATGGACTACAGCCTAACAACGGACGGGCTAATATACAATGCCACACCTGCAAGCAGTGGGGACATATGGCACGTGAGTGCACCCAAAATCGGAGCAGACAAGCTTGGAACCAGGTCAGACAGAACCTGGCCCCAAGGGCGGCTGCTCACCATTACCAAACGGAGCCAGCCGCTCATGAGGTGTTGAGCACCCAAGCCGAGGAACCCCTGGGAATTCTGCATGAGGTGATGTCGGTCCAGGGACTTCGGGATTCGGGAGCTACTTTAACCCTGATAGCTCCCCATTTGGTGCCGGATACAGCACCCACTGGCGGATCCGTGGCAGTACGAGGGGCAGGGGGAGCAGTATACCGATTGCCCACTGCTAGAGTGGAGTACAGACCCCCAGTCACCCCAGCAGCTGCCAGTTACCAACCCCCGGCGCACCGCTATACCACACGGCCTCCGGCCACGAACTACCCTCAGAGAGCCCGGTTCAATTCGCGGGGCTACTCACAACCTATTCGGTGCTTTGGATGTAAGCAACTAGGGCACAAAAGACCAGAGTGTCCCCTAAACGCAGCGAATCAAGCACAGTCCTGGAGAAGACCCGCTGGCGGAATCCCACATAATCCTCAGCCTGTGGCCCGCTACGTAGAGGCGCCAGAATGCTGGGGCAGCCTACATGAAGCAGACCCCGTGCAAGCTGCCCACCGGAATAACCGGCAACGGGTTAAAGTGAATGGGAAGGAGGTCAGTTGTCTACGGGATACTGGTGCTACCATGACCTTGCTTCAAGAGAACTTGGTGCCTGAGAAACAGCACACTGGAGACACTGTGGCTGTGAGGGTAGCAGGGGGCACTGTGTTCCGCCTACCTGTTGCCAGGGTACATTTGGATTGGGGAGTGGGCGCTAGACTTGTGAATGTGGGGGTCAAGAAGGACTTACCTGCTGATGTTCTCCTTGGAAATGACTTGGCCCCCCTTGTTTCTGCCTATGCTCCCATGGATCCCGCTGATGTTAACCCTGTGACTACCCAAGCCCAGTCCCTCCGGGAAGAGACGCTTCCATGTTTGGGGTGGGGGCAGTACTGAGCCAAGTTGGAGCAGATGGCGGAGAACCCCCGTAGCCTACTTGAGCCGAAAGTTGTTGCCCCGGACATCCCCAAGCCGATCCGTTGGGATCAGACTGTGTATGCCGGCTTGGTTCTGGGGGAGCATTGTGGCAAACCTAGCCACTTCTGGACTATAACATAAGAAAGGTTGTCTATAGGCTGTATATTGTGCTATGTAGATGTGACAGACCCTTCTGTCAGCACTGAAAGAGTTAACTGTGTTCAGCTATTGTGCACTGTCATTAATGTTATTGATACACAGTCCATTGTTTAATCAACCTCAGAGAGCAGACCCTAGATGATAAGGAAAGACAAGTGTGTGTCTGTGTTTAAATTGTTATCAGCTTGAGCAAGGTATTCTATTGTATCATGTAAAAGGGCGTGTTCCCTCCATTCAATGTACAACATTCTTTCAACCCCCCTTCTGGGGGGGTCAGACCTGCATAAATACTGGGCATATGAGCCTTAATAAAAGTCATTCTGTTTAAACCTGAAAACTGGCTGGGTTGTGAACTGCTGATTCCCTATGCAGGACATTGTTCCCTGGTGTTAACCCTTGGTATCCGGTTGGTACCGTTACAGTATGTGTTATACAGAGATAGGTGCATACTGTGAGAGCTGTTTGCCTTATACAGAGATAGGTGCAGACTGTGAGAGGTGTATGTCTTATACAGAGATAGATGCAGACTGAGAGAGGTGTATGTGTTATACAGAGATAGGTGCAGACTGTGAGAGGTGTGAGTCTTATACAGAGATAGGTGCAGACTGTGAGAGGTGTATGTCTTATACAGAGATAGGTGCAGACTGTGAGAGGTGTGTGTCTTATACAGAGATATGTGCAGACTGTGAGAGGTGTATGTCATACAGAGATAGGTGCAGACTGAGAGAGGTGTATGTCTTATACAGAGATAGGTGCAGACTGTGAGAGGTGTATGTCTTATACAGAGATAGGTGCGGACTGTGAGAGGTGTGTCTTATACAGAGATAGGTGCAGACTGTGAGATGTATATGTCTTATACAGAGATAGGTGCGGACTGTGAGAGGTGTGAGTCTTATACAGAGATAGGTGCAGACTGTGAGAGGTGTGAGTCTTATACAGAGATAGGTGCGGACTGTGAGAGGTGTGAGTCTTATACAGAGATAGGTGCGGACTGTGAGAGGTGTGTCTTATACAGAGATAGGTGCAGACTGTGAGAGGTGTATGTCTTATACAGAGATAGGTGCAGACTGTGAGAGGTGTTTGTCTTATACAGAGATAGGTGCAGACTGTGAGAGGTGTATGTCTTATACAGAGATAGGTGCAGACTGTGAGAGGTGTTTGTCTTATACAGAGATAGGTGCAGACTGTGAGAGGTGTATGTGTCATACAGAGATAGATGCAGACTGTGAGAGGTGTATGTCTTATACAGAGATAGGTGCAGACTGAGAGAGGTGTATGTGTTATACAGAGATAGGTGCATACTGTGAGAGGTGTGTGTCTTATACAGAGATAGGTGCAGGCTGTGAGAGGTGTATGTCTTATACAGAGATAGGTGCAGACTGTGAGAGGTGTATGTCTTATACAGAGATAGGGGCAGACTGTGAGAGGTGTATGTCTTATACAGAGATAGGTGCAGACTTTGAGAGCTGTATGTGTTATACAGAGATAGGTGCAGACTGTGAGAGGTGTATGTCTTATACAGAGATAGGTGCAGACAGTGAGAGGTGTGAGTCTTATACAGAGATAGGTGCAGACTGTGAGAGGTGTGAGTCTTATACAGAGATAGGTGCAGACTGTGAGAGGTGTATGTCTTATACAGAGATAGATGCAGACTGTGAGAGGTGTATGTCTTATACAGAGATAGGTGCAGACTGTGAGAGGTGTATGTCTTATACAGAGATAGATGCAGACTGTGAGAGGTGTATGTCTTATACAGAGATAGGTGCAGACTGTGAGAGGTGTATGTCTTATACAGAGAAAGGTGCAGACTGTGAGAGCTGTATGTGTTATACAGAGATAGGTGCAGACTGTGAGAGGTGTATGTGTTATACAGAGATAGGTGCAGACTGTGAGAGCTGTATGTGTTATACAGAGATAGGTGCAGACTGTGAGAGCTGTATGTCTTATACAGAGATAGGTGCAGACTGTGAGAGGTGTATGTCTTATACAGAGATAGATGCAGACTGTGAGAGCTGTATGTGTTATACAGAGATAGGTGCAGACTGTGAGAGGTGTATGTGTTATACAGAGATAGGTGCAGACTGTGAGAGCTGTATGTGTTATACAGAGATAGGTGCAGACTGTGAGAGCTGTATGTCTTATACAGAGATAGGTGCAGACTGTGAGAGGTGTATGTCTTATACAGAGATAGATGCAGACTGTGAGAGGTGTGAGTCTTATACAGAGATAGGTGCAGACTGTGAGAGCTGTGAGTCTTATACAGAGATAGGTGCAGACTGTGAGAGCTGTGAGTCTTATACAGAGATAGGTGCAGACTGTGAGAGGTGTATGTCTTATACAGAGATAGGTGCAGACTATGAGAGGTGTATGTCATACAGAGATAGGTGCAGACTGTGAGAGGTGTGTGTCTTATACAGAGATAGGGGCAGACTGTGAGAGCTGTGAGTCTTATACAGAGATAGGTGCAGACTGTGAGAGGTGTATGTCTTACAGAGATAGATGCAGACTGTGAGAGGTGTATGTCTTATACAGAGATAGGTGCAGACTGTGAGAGGTGTGTGTCTTATACAGAGATAGGTGCAGACTGTGAGAGGTGTGTGTCTTATACAGAGATAGGGGCAGACTGTGAGAGGTGTATGTCTTATACAGAGATAGGTGCAGATTGTGAGAGGTGTATGTGTCATACAGAGATAGGTGCAGACTGTAAGAGGTGTATGTCTTATACAGAGATAGGTGCAGATTGTGAGAGGTGTATGTGTCATACAGAGATAGGTGCAGACTGTAAGAGGTGTATGTCTTATACAGAGATAGGTGCAGACTGTGAGAGGTGTATGTCTTATACAGAGATAGGTGCAGACTGTGAGAGGTGTATGTCTTATACAGAGATAGGTGCAGGCTGTGAGAGGTGTATGTCTTATACAGAGATAGGTGCAGATTGTGAGAGGTGTATGTGTCATACAGAGATAGGTGCAGACTGTAAGAGGTGTATGTCTTATACAGAGATAGGTGCAGACTGTGAGAGGTGTATGTCTTATACAGAGATAGGTGCAGACTGTGAGAGGTGTATGTCTTATACAGAGATAGGTGCAGACTGTGAGAGGTGTATGTCTTATACAGAGATAGGTGCAGACTGTGAGAGGTGTATGTCTTATACAGAGATAGGTGCAGACTGTGAGAGGTGTATGTCTTATACAGAGATAGGTGCAGACTGTGAGAGGTGTATGTCTTATACAGAGATAGGTGCAGACTGAGAGGTGTATGTCTTATACAGAGATAGGTGCAGGCTGTGAGAGGTGTGTGTCTTATACAGAGATAGGTGCAGATTGTGAGAGGTGTATGTCTTATACAGAGATAGGTGCAGACTGTGAGAGGTGTGTGTCTTATACAGAGATAGGTGCAGATTGTGAGAGGTGTATGTCTTATACAGAGATAGGTGCAGACTGTGAGAGGTGTATGTCTTATACAGAGATAGATGCAGACTGTGAGAGGTGTATGTCTTATACAGAGATAGGTGCAGACTGTGAGAGGTGTATGTCTTATACAGAGAAAGGTGCAGACTGTGAGAGCTGTATGTGTTATACAGAGATAGGTGCAGACTGTGAGAGGTGTATGTGTTATACAGAGATAGGTGCAGACTGTGAGAGCTGTATGTGTTATACAGAGATAGGTGCAGACTGTGAGAGCTGTATGTCTTATACAGAGATAGGTGCAGACTGTGAGAGGTGTATGTCTTATACAGAGATAGATGCAGACTGTGAGAGCTGTATGTGTTATACAGAGATAGGTGCAGACTGTGAGAGGTGTATGTGTTATACAGAGATAGGTGCAGACTGTGAGAGCTGTATGTGTTATACAGAGATAGGTGCAGACTGTGAGAGCTGTATGTCTTATACAGAGATAGGTGCAGACTGTGAGAGGTGTATGTCTTATACAGAGATAGATGCAGACTGTGAGAGGTGTGAGTCTTATACAGAGATAGGTGCAGACTGTGAGAGCTGTGAGTCTTATACAGAGATAGGTGCAGACTGTGAGAGCTGTGAGTCTTATACAGAGATAGGTGCAGACTGTGAGAGGTGTATGTCTTATACAGAGATAGGTGCAGACTATGAGAGGTGTATGTCATACAGAGATAGGTGCAGACTGTGAGAGGTGTGTGTCTTATACAGAGATAGGGGCAGACTGTGAGAGCTGTGAGTCTTATACAGAGATAGGTGCAGACTGTGAGAGGTGTATGTCTTACAGAGATAGATGCAGACTGTGAGAGGTGTATGTCTTATACAGAGATAGGTGCAGACTGTGAGAGGTGTGTGTCTTATACAGAGATAGGTGCAGACTGTGAGAGGTGTGTGTCTTATACAGAGATAGGGGCAGACTGTGAGAGGTGTATGTCTTATACAGAGATAGGTGCAGATTGTGAGAGGTGTATGTGTCATACAGAGATAGGTGCAGACTGTAAGAGGTGTATGTCTTATACAGAGATAGGTGCAGATTGTGAGAGGTGTATGTGTCATACAGAGATAGGTGCAGACTGTAAGAGGTGTATGTCTTATACAGAGATAGGTGCAGACTGTGAGAGGTGTATGTCTTATACAGAGATAGGTGCAGACTGTGAGAGGTGTATGTCTTATACAGAGATAGGTGCAGGCTGTGAGAGGTGTATGTCTTATACAGAGATAGGTGCAGATTGTGAGAGGTGTATGTCTTATACAGAGATAGGTGCGGACTGTGAGAGGTGTGTCTTATACAGAGATAGGTGCAGACTGTGAGAGGTGTATGTCTTATACAGAGATAGGTGCAGACTGTGAGAGGTGTATGTCTTATACAGAGATAGGTGCAGACTGTGAGAGGTGTATGTCTTATACAGAGATAGGTGCAGACTGTGAGAGGTGTATGTCTTATACAGAGATAGGTGCAGACTGTGAGAGGTGTATGTCTTATACAGAGATAGGTGCAGACTGTGAGAGGTGTATGTCTTATACAGAGATAGGTGCAGACTGAGAGGTGTATGTCTTATACAGAGATAGGTGCAGGCTGTGAGAGGTGTGTGTCTTATACAGAGATAGGTGCAGATTGTGAGAGGTGTATGTCTTATACAGAGATAGGTGCAGACTGTGAGAGGTGTGTGTCTTATACAGAGATAGGTGCAGATTGTGAGAGGTGTATGTCTTATACAGAGATAGGTGCAGACTGTGAGAGGTGTATGTCTTATACAGAGATAGGTGCAGATTGTGAGAGGTGTATGTGTCATACAGAGATAGGTGCAGACTGTAAGAGGTGTATGTCTTATACAGAGATAGGTGCAGACTGTGAGAGGTGTATGTCTTATACAGAGATAGGTGCAGACTGTGAGAGGTGTATGTCTTATACAGAGATAGGTGCAGGCTGTGAGAGGTGTATGTCTTATACAGAGATAGGTGCAGATTGTGAGAGGTGTATGTCTTATACAGAGATAGGTGCAGACTGAGAGGTGTATGTCTTATACAGAGATAGGTGCAGGCTGTGAGAGGTGTATGTCTTATACAGAGATAGGTGCAGGCTGTGAGGGGTGTGTGTCTTATACAGAGATAGGTGCAGGCTGTGAGAGGTGTGTTGTCTTTTACAGAGATAGGTGCAGACTGTGAGAGGTGTGTTGTCTTTTACAGAGATAGGTGCAGACTGTGAGAGGTGTGTCTTATACAGAGATAGGTGCAGGCTGTGAGAGGTGTATGTCTTATACAGAGATAGGTGCAGGCTGTGAGGGGTGTGTGTCTTATACAGAGATAGGGGCAGACTGTGAGAGCTGTGTGTCTTATACAGAGATAGGTGCAGACTGTGAGAGCTGTGAGTCTTATACAGAGATAGATGCAGACTGTGAGAGGTGTATGTCTTATACAGAGATAGGTGCAGACTGTGAGAGCTGTGTGTCTTATACAGAGATAGGTGCAGACTGTGAGAGCTGTGTGTCTTATACAGAGATAGGTGCAGACTGTGAGAGGTGTATGTCTTATACAGAGATAGGTGCAGACTGTGAGAGCTGTGAGTCTTATACAGAGATAGGTGCAGTCTGTGAGAGGTGTGAGTCTTATACAGAGATAGGTGCAGACTGTGAGAGGTGTATGTCTTATACAGAGATAGATGCAGACTGTGAGAGGTGTATGTCTTATACAGAGATAGGTGCAGACTGTGAGAGGTGTATGTCTTATACAGAGATAGATGCAGACTGTGAGAGGTGTATGTCTTATACAGAGATAGGTGCAGACTGTGAGAGGTGTATGTCTTATACAGCGATAGGTGCAGACTGTGAGAGGTGTGTGTCTTATACAGAGATAGGTGCAGACTGTGAGAGGTGTATGTCTTATACAGAGATAGATGCAGACTGTGAGAGGTGTGAGTCTTATACAGAGATACATGCAGACTGTGAGAGGTGTATGTCTTATACAGAGATAGGTGCAGACTGTGAGAGGTGTATGTCTTATACAGAGATAGGTGCAGACTGTGAGAGGTGTATGTCTTATACAGAGATAGATGCAGACTGTGAGAGGTGTATGTCTTATACAGAGATAGGTGCAGACTGTGAGAGGTGTATGTCTTATACAGAGATAGGTGCAGACTGTGAGAGGTGTATGTCTTATACAGAGATAGGTGCAGACTGTGAGAGGTGTATGTCTTATACAGAGATAGGTGCAGACTGTGAGAGGTGTATGTCTTATACAGAGATAGGTGCAGACTGTGAGAGGTGTATGTCTTATACAGAGATAGGTGCAGACTGTGAGAGGTGTATGTCTTATACAGAGATAGGTGCAGACTGTGAGAGGTGTGTGTCTTATACAGAGATAGGTGCAGACTGTGAGAAGTGTATGTCTTATACAGGATAGGTGCAGACTGTGAGAGGTGTATGTCTTATACAGAGATAGGTGCAGACTGTGAGAGGTGTATGTCTTATACAGAGATAGATGCAGACTGTGAGAGGTGTATGTGTCATACAGAGATAGATGCAGACTGTGAGAGGTGTGAGTCTTATACAGAGATAGATGCAGACTGTGAGAGGTGTGAGTCTTATACAGAGATAGGTGCAGACTGTGAGAGGTGTATGTGTCATACAGAGATAGATGCAGACTGTGAGAGGTGTATGTCTTATACAGAGATAGGTGCAGACTGTGAGAGGTGTATGTCTTATACAGAGATAGGTGCAGACTGTGAGAGGTGTATGTCTTATACAGAGATAGGTGCAGACTGTGAGAGGTGTATGTCTTATACAGAGATAGGTGCAGACTGTGAGAGGTGTATGTCTTATACAGAGATAGGTGCAGACTGTGAGAGGTGTATGTCTTATACAGAGATAGGGGCAGACTGTGAGAGGTGTATGTCTTATACAGAGATAGGTGCAGACTGTGAGAGGTGTATGTCTTATACAGAGATAGGTGCAGACTGAGAGAGGTGTATGTGTTATACAGAGATAGATGCAGACTGTGAGAGGTGTATGTCTTATACAGAGATAGGTGCAGACTGTGAGAGGTGTGTGTCTTATACAGAGATAGGTGCAGACTGTGAGAGGTGTATGTCTTATACAGAGATAGGTGCAGACTGTGAGAGGTGTATGTCTTATACAGAGATAGGTGCAGACTGTGAGAGGTGTATGTCTTATACAGAGATAGGTGCAGACTGTGAGAGGTGTATGTCTTATACAGAGATAGGTGCAGACTGTGAGAGGTGTATGTCTTATACAGAGATAGGTGCAGACTGTGAGAGGTGTATGTCTTATACAGAGATAGGTGCAGACTGTGAGAGGTGTATGTCTTATACAGAGATAGGTGCAGACTGTGAGAGGTGTATGTCTTATACAGAGATAGGTGCAGACTGTGAGAGGTGTATGTCTTATACAGAGATAGGTGCAGACTGTGAGAGGTGTATGTCTTATACAGAGATAGGTGCAGACTGTGAGAGGTGTATGTCTTATACAGAGATAGGTGCAGACTGTGAGAGGTGTGTGTCTTATACAGAGATAGGGGCAGACTGTGAGAGGTGTGTGTCTTATACAGAGATAGGGGCAGACTGTGAGAGGTGTATGTCTTATACAGAGATAGGGGCAGACTGTGAGAGGTGTATGTCTTATACAGAGATAGGTGCAGACTGTGAGAGGTGTATGTCTTATACAGAGATAGGTGCAGACTGAGAGAGGTGTATGTGTTATACAGAGATAGATGCAGACTGTGAGAGGTGTATGTCTTATACAGAGATAGGTGCAGACTGTGAGAGGTGTGTGTCTTATACAGAGATAGGTGCAGACTGTGAGAGGTGTATGTCTTATACAGAGATAGGTGCAGACTGTGAGAGGTGTATGTCTTATACAGAGATAGGTGCAGACTGTGAGAGGTGTATGTCTTATACAGAGATAGGTGCAGACTGTGAGAGGTGTATGTCTTATACAGAGATAGGTGCAGACTGTGAGAGGTGTATGTCTTATACAGAGATAGGTGCAGACTGTGAGAGGTGTATGTCTTATACAGAGATAGGTGCAGACTGTGAGAGGTGTATGTCTTATACAGAGATAGGTGCAGACTGAGAGAGCTGTGAGTCTTATACAGAGATAGATGCAGACTGAGAGGGCAACAGAACAAGCTGGAGTATTACAGGTCTCTACAGAGAGAGTACAAACTAGCTGAGTATCTCACATCTGTCACCAACCCAAAGCACAGACGGATACTAAATACAGAATCTCTGACCATCAGCTGGAAATAGAGACTGGCAGATATCAGACAAAATGGAGACCCTGGGCAGCCAGACATCGGGGACATAGAGACTGAAGCGCACTTCCTCTTGTACTGTACAAGATACAAACTCTTAAGGGATAAATAGAAATAACAGACTTCCCACAGATGTCGGAACAAGAAAGGCTATGTGTAGCAAGATATGTAGCAGACTGTCACATGACCAGAACCCTCAATCAGATTAAATGAACTATCATATTTACCCACTATACTCCTACTTTATAAATTGTTATTGGTCTGTTTTATTGTAACATATTACTTTGGCAACACATGTAATAATGTCATGCTAATAAAGTATTCTTGACTTGAATTGAGCTGTGACTCTTATACAGAGATAGGTGCAGACTGAGAACAGTGGGTTTTAAACAGAGAGGAGAGGGGTGATCTGTAAATTGCATATACAGGTGTAGAATACGAAGAGAGATGGCTGTGTAGCTGTTATACAAAGGACTAAGTACAACTTATTCAGAGAGGGCAGCACTTGTGGGGATAGCTGTGCATTATACAGAGAAAGGAGAGCGCTCACATTACACAGGGAGATGAGATGATTGGTCAATAGCTGTGCATTATACAGAGAAAGGAGAGCGCTCACATTACACAGGGAGATGACTGAGATGATTGGTCAATAGCTGTACATTATACAGAATAGGGAGAACGCTCACATTACACAGGGAGATGAGATGATTGGTCAATAGCTGTGCATTATACAGAGAAAGGAGAGCGCTCACATTACACAGGGAGATGAGATGATTGGTCAATAGCTGTGCATTATACAGAGAAAGGAGAGCGCTCACATTACACAGGGAGATGAGATGATTGGTCAATAGCTGTGCATTATACAGAGAAAGGAGAGCGCTCACATTACACAGGGAGATGAGATGATTGGTCAATAGCTGTGCATTATACAGAGAAAGGAGAGCGCTCACATTACACAGGGAGATGAGATGATTGGTCAATAGCTGTACATTATACAGAGAAAGGAGAGCGCTCACATTACACAGGGAGATGAGATGATTGGTCAATAGCTGTGCATTATACAGAGAAAGGAGAGCGCTCACATTACACAGGGAGATGAGATGATTGGTCAATAGCTGTACATTATACAGAAAAAGGAGAGCGCTCACATTACACAGGGAGATGAGATGATTGGTCAATAGCTGTGCATTATACAGAGAAAGGAGAGCGCTCACATTACACAGGGAAATGAGATGATTGGTCAATAGCTGTACATTATACAGAGAAAGGAGAGCGCTCACATTACACAGGGAAATGAGATGATTGGTCAATAGCTGTACATTATACAGAAAAAGGAGAGCGCTCACATTACACAGCGAAATGAGATGATTGGTCAATAGCTGTACATTATACAGAGAAAGGAGAGCGCTCACATTACACAGGGAGATGAGATGATTGGTCAATAGCTGTACATTATACAGAGAAAGGAGAGCGCTCACATTACACAGGGAGATGAGATGATTGGTCAATAGCTGTACATTATACAGAGAAAGGAGAGCGCTCACATTACACAGGGAAATTAGATGATTGGTCAATAGCTGTACATTATACAGAGAAAGGAGAGCGCTCACATTACACAGGGAGATGAGATGATTGGTCAATAACTGTACATTATACAGAGAAAGGAGAGCGCTCACATCACACAGCGAAATGAGATTATTGGTCAATAGCTGTACATTATACAGAGAAAGGAGAGCGCTCACATTACACAGGGAGATGAGATGATTGGTCAATAGCTGTACATTATACAGAGAATGGAGAGCGCTCACATTACACAGGGAGATGAGATGATTGGTCAATAGCTGTACATTATACAGAGAAAGGAGAGCGCTCACATTACACAGGGAGATGAGATGATTGGTCAATAGCTGTACATTATACAGAAAAAGGAGAGCGCTCACATTATACAGGGAGATGAGATGATTGGTCAATAGCTGTGCATTATACAGAGAAAGGAGAGCGCTCACATTACACAGGGAGATGAGATGATTGGTCAATAGCTGTACATTATACAGAGAAAGGAGAGCGCTCACATTATACAGGGAGATGAGATGATTGGTCAATAGCTGTGCATTATACAGAGAAAGGAGAGCGCTCACATTACACAGGGAGATGAGATGATTGGTCAATAGCTGTACATTATACAGAGAAAGGAGAGCGCTCACATTACACAGCGAAATGAGATTATTGGTCAATAGCTGTACATTATACAGAGAAAGGAGAGCACTCACATTACACAGGGAGATGAGATGATTGGTCAATAGCTGTACATTATACAGAGAAAGGAGAGCGCTCACATTACACAGGGAGATGAGATGATTGTTCAATAGCTGTACATTATACAGAATAGGGAGAACGCTCACATTACACAGGGAGATGAGATGATTGGTCAATAGCTGTACATTATACAGAAAAAGGAGAGCACTCACATTACACAGGGAGATGAGATGATTGGTCAATAGCTGTACATTATACAGAGAAAGGAGAGCGCTCACATTACACAGGGAGATGAGATGATTGGTCAATAGCTGTACATTATACAGAGAAAGGAGAGCGCTCACATTACACAGGGAGATGAGCTGATTGGTCAATAGCTGTACATTATACAGAGAAAGGAGAGCGCTCACATTACACAGGGAGATGAGATGATTGGTCAATAGCTGTACATTATACAGAGAAAGGAGAGCGCTCACATTACACAGGGAGATGAGATGATTGGTCAATAGCTGTACATTATACAGAGAAAGGAGAGCGCTCACATTACACAGGGAGATGAGATGATTGGTCAATAGCTGTGCATTATACAGAGAAAGGAGAGAACTCACATTACACAGGGAAATTAGATGATTGGTCAATAGCTGTGCATTATACAGAGAAAGGAGAGCACTCACATTACACAGGGAGATGAGATGATTGGTCAATAGCTGTACATTATACAGAGAAAGGAGAGCGCTCACATTACACAGGGAGATGAGATGATTGGTCAATAGCTGTACATTATACAGAGAAAGGAGAGCGCTCACATTACACAGGGAGATGAGATGATTGGTCAATAGCTGTGCATTATACAGAGAAAGGAGAGCACTCACATTACACAGGGAGATGAGATGATTGGTCAATAGCTGTACATTATACAGAGAAAGGAGAGCGCTCACATTACACAGGGAGATGAGATGATTGGTCAATAGCTGTACATTATACAGAGAAAGGAGAGCGCTCACATTACACAGGGAGATGAGATGATTGGTCAATAGCTGTACATTATACAGAGAAAGGAGAGCGCTCACATTACACAGGGAGATGAGATGATTGGTCAATAGCTGTACATTATACAGAGAAAGGAGAGCGCTCACATTACACAGGGAGATGAGATGATTGGTCAATAGCTGTGCATTATACAGAGAAAGGAGTGCGCTCACATTACACAGGGAGATGAGATGATTGGTCAATAGCTGTACATTATACAGAGAAAGGAGAGTGCTCACATTACACAGGGAGATGAGATGATTGGTCAATAGCTGTGCATTATACAGAGAAAGGAGAGAACTCACATTACACAGGGAAATTAGATGATTGGTCAATAGCTGTACATTATACAGAGAAAGGAGAGTGCTCACATTACACAGGGAGATGAGATGATTGGTCAATAGCTGTACATTATACAGAGAAAGGAGAGCGCTCACATTACACAGGGAGATGAGATGATTGGTCAATAGCTGTGCATTATACAGAGAAAGGAGAGCACTCACATTACACAGGGAGATGAGATGATTGGTCAATAGCTGTACATTATACAGAGAAAGGAGAGCGCTCACATTACACAGGGAGATGAGATGATTGGTCAATAGCTGTACATTATACAGAGAAAGGAGAGCGCTCACATTACACAGGGAGATGAGATGATTGGTCAATCGCTGTACATTATACAGAGAAAGGAGAGCGCTCACATTACACAGGGAGATGAGATGATTGGTCAATAGCTGTACATTATACAGAGAAAGGAGAGCGCTCACATTACACAGGGAGATGAGATGATTGTTCAATAGCTGTACATTATACAGAGAAAGGAGAGCGCTCACATTACACAGGGAGATGAGATGATTGGTCAATAGCTGTACATTATACAGAGAAAGGAGAGCGCTCACATTACACAGGGAGATGAGATGATTGGTCAATAGCTGTACATTATACAGAGAAAGGAGAGCGCTCACATTACACAGGGAGATGACTGAGATGATTGGTCAATAGCTGTACATTATACAGAATAGGGAGAACGCTCACATTACACAGGGAGATGAGATGATTGGTCAATAGCTGTACATTATACAGAGAAAGGAGAGCGCTCACATTACACAGGGAGATGAGATGATTGGTCAATAGCTGTACATTATACAGAGAAAGGAGAGCGCTCACATTACACAGGGAGATGAGATCATTGGTCAATAGCTGTACATTATACAGAGAATGGAGAGCGCTCACATTACACAGGGAGATGAGATGATTGGTCAATAGCTGTACATTCTACAGAGAAAGGAGAGCGCTCACATTACACAGTGAGATGAGATGATTGGTCAATAGCTGTACATTATACAGAGAAAGGAGAGCGCTCACATTACACAGGGAGATGAGATCATTGGTCAATAGCTGTACATTATACAGAGAAAGGAGAGCGCTCACATTACACAGTGAGATGAGATGATTGGTCAATAGCTGTGCATTATACAGAGAAAGGAGAGCGCTCTCATTACTCAGGGAGATGAGATGATTGGTCAATAGCTGTGCATTATACAGAGAAAGGAGAGCGCTCACATTACACAGGGAGATGAGATGATTGGTCAATAGCTGTACATTATACAGAGAAAGGAGAGCGCTCACATTACACAGCGAAATGAGATGATTGGTCAATAGCTGTACATTATACAGAGAAAGGAGAGCGCTCACATTACACAGGGAGATGAGCTTATTGGTCAATAGCTGTACATTATACAGAATAAGCAGAGCGCTCACATTACACAGGGAGATGAGATGATTGGTCAATAGCTGTGCATTATACAGAGAAAGGAGAGCGCTCACATTACACAGGGAGATGAGATGATTGGTCAATAGCTGTACATTATACAGAGAAAGGAGAGCGCTCACATTACACAGGGAGATGAGATGATTGGTCAATAACTGTACATTATACAGAGAAAGGAGAGAGCTCACATTACACAGGGAGATGAGCTGATTGGTCAGTAGCTGTACATTATACAGAGAAAGGAGAGCGCTCACATTACACAGGGAGATGAGATGATTGGTCAATAGCTGTACATTATACAGTAAAAGGAGAGCGCTCACATTATACAGGGAGATGAGATGATTGGTCAATAGCTGTGCATTATACAGAGAAAGGAGAGCGCTCACATTACACAGGGAAATGAGATGATTGGTCAATAGCTGTACTTTATACAGAGAAAGGAGAGCGCTCACATTACACAGGGAGATGAGATGATTGGTCAATAGCTGTACATTATACAGAGAAAGGAGAGCGCTCACATTACACAGGGAGATGAGATGATTGGTCAATAGCTGTACATTATACAGAGAAAGGAGAGCGCTCACATTACACAGGGAGATGAGATGATTGGTCAATAGCTGTACATTATACAGAGAAAGGAGAGCACTCACATTACACAGGGAGATGAGATGATTGGTCAATCGCTGTACATTATACAGAGAAAGGAGAGCGCTCACATTACACAGGGAGATGAGATGATTGTTCAATAGCTGTACATTATACAGAGAAAGGAGAGCGCTCACATTACACAGGGAGATGAGATGATTGTTCAATAGCTGTACATTATACAGAGAAAGGAGAGCGCTCACATTACACAGGGAGATGAGATGATTGTTCAATAGCTGTACATTATACAGAGAAAGGAGAGCGCTCACATTACACAGGGAGATGAGATGATTGGTCAGTAATTCAACCAAACGAAAACCGGGTGAGTAAAACAATCTGGAAATTTATTGCTTCAATTTAAAATAGGCAACACGCTATTAAAAACATATAAGCACAGACAAGGGAGACTAGTCTGACATGTTTCGGCCTTGACTGGCCTTAATCATAGACACTTTAGTCATGGTAAATGGGGCGGCTATTATACCACCCACCTTAATTTCATTGGCTGTCTGTGCTAAGGGTTAAATTTGTTACACCTGCTATCTTGTATATTGGATCTATGTAAAATATTTGCTTGGTCAGTGAGATCGTATGTTAGTAATGTTAGGAACCTCTATCTAAACTTTGTATATACATTTACTATTTGTAACCCCCTACATGCTAAATGTGTAATCTTTATAGACATGCAATATCTTATCTAAATCTCTATGGGCATTACTTGAATGGTATACTTACACATATACCATCCAGTCATGCCATCTAGCATGATAATGCTATGTCTCCACTTATTTGACTGATACACTAAAAGCTGGGGTAAATAGAAAAGAACAAAAAAATATATAGATAGTTATGTACTCTAAATAAATGTGGTACAAAAATTATTGTCCCAACTAAGTCTAAGCTTAATAATATCTCTCAATAAACCAACATTGTGGGCCATACTTTTAAGGTTTTTTGTTTTTTAGTTTTTTTAGTTTCTTAGTTATTTAGATGTTAAGGCAATCTAAGTATATGGAGTTATAAAATGGTATATGGGGTGATATCTAGTACCAAAAGTTAATCAGATCTCCTTCTATATTCAAGCCATTTGGACGGCGTGTATACAATTTAAAGATCCAAAAGGCTTCCTTTTTATATAACTCCATAGTCCTGCTTCCTCCCCTTGGTTTATTCTTAATTAAATCTATGATCATCCAGGTGAATGTCTTGACACTTCTATCATGCTCATGTATAAAATGCTTAGAAGCACCTGTCACTGTCCTCCCTCTCTGATTGGTCAGTAGCTGTACATTATACAGAGAAAGGAGAGCGCGCACATTACACAGGGAGATGAGATGATTGGTCAGTAGCTGTACATTATACAGAGAAAGGAGAGCGCTCACATTACACAGTGAGATGAGATGATTGGTCAGTAGCTGTACATTATACAGAGAAAGGAGAGCGCTCACATTACACAGGGAGATGAGATGATTGGTCAATAGCTGTACATTATACAGAGAAAGGAGAGCGCTCACATTACACAGGGAGATGAGATGATTGGTCAATAGCTGTACATTATACAGAGAAAGGAGAGCGCTCACATTACACAGGGAGATGAGATGATTGGTCAATAGCTGTACATTCTACAGAGAAAGGAGAGCGCTCACATTACACAGGGAGATGAGATGATTGGTCAGTAGCTGTACATTATACAGAGAAAGGAGAGCGCTCACATTACACAGGGAGATGAGATGATTGGTCAATAGCTGTACATTATACAGAGAAAGGAGAGCGCTCACATTATACAGGGAGATGAGATGATTGGTCAATAGCTGTACATTATACAGAGAAAGGAGAGCGCTCACATTACACAGTGAGATGAGATGATTGGTCAGTAGCTGTACATTATAGAGAGAAAGGAGAGCGCTCACATTACACAGGGAGATGAGATGATTGGTCAATAGCTGTACATTATACATAGAATGGAGAGCGCTCACATTACACAGGGAGATGAGATGATTGGTCAATAGCTGTACATTATACATAGAATGGAGAGCGCTCACATTACACAGGGAGATGAGATGATTGGTCAATAGCTGTACATTATACAGAGAAAGGAGAGCGCTCACATTACACAGGGAAATGAGATGATTGGTCAATAACTGTACATTATACAGAGAAAGGAGAGCGCTCACATTACACAGGGAGATGAGATGATTGGTCAATAGCTGTACATTATACAGAGAAAGGAGAGCGCTCACATTACACAGGGAGATGAGATGATTGGTCAATAGCTGTACATTATACAGAGAAAGGAGAGCGCTCACATTACACAGGGAGATGAGATGATTGGTCAATAGCTGTACATTATACAGAGAAAGGAGAGCGCTCACATTACACAGGGAGATGAGATTATTGGTCAATAGCTGTACATTATACAGTGAAAGAACAGAGCTCACATTACACAGGAAGATGAGATGATTGGTCAATCGCTGTACATTATACAGAGAAAGGAGAGCACTCACATTACACAGGGAGATGAGATGATTGGTCAGTAGCTGTACATTATACAGAGAAAGGAGAGCGCTCACATTATACAGGGAGATGAGATCATTGGTCAATAGCTGTACATTATACAGAGAAAGAACAGAGCTCACATTACACAGGGAGATGAGATGATTGGTCAATCGCTGTACATTATACAGAGAAAGGAGAGCACTCACATTACACAGGGAGATGAGATGATTGGTCAGTAGCTGTACATTATACAGAGAAAGGAGAGCGCTCACATTATACAGGGAGATGAGATGATTGGTCAATAGCTGTACACAGTGCCAGCTCTAATCGGTGAGGGGAGAGACTCATAGTACATTTGTGAGCACTATGTCTCTTTAAACACCACTGATACCAGTACATATGACATCACCATGACATCACTGATCATGTGACATTACTAATGGCAATCTGTTGAAGCTAATTGAAGCAGTGCTGGGTAAGGGTGTGTACGTACAATATCTGGCATACATATGGCCCCCCATTTATTTAACTCCAGAGAGATAACTTTCCATTTTATTTATGTTATCTAACTTTTTTTGTTCTCTTGATAGCCTTTGTTGAAAAACATAGACTTGGGAGCAGAAATGCACCACTGGGAGCTAGCTGCGGATTAGTGGCTGCACATATATGCCTCTTGTCATTTGCTCATCTAATGTGCTCAGCTAGCTCCCAGTAGTGCAGTGCTGCTCCTTCAACAAAGAATACCAAGAGAATAAAGCACATTTGGTAATGGAAGTAAATTGGAAAGTTGTTTACAATTGTATGTTCTAACTAAATCAACAAAAAAGG